>NW_024729277.1:0-10000 GCF_018991925.1 Homarus americanus
ATCTTGTCCTTCCCCACCAAGGACGAGGAAGGAACTCATGCGCTTCCTGGGAATGTGCGGCTACTACCGTCGGTTCTGCAGTAACTTCTCCAGCGTGGCCGGACCCCTCACAGACCTTACCAGTTCTGCGGTCCCTTACATCTGGAACCAGAGGTGCGACCAGTCTTTCCACTGCCTCAAAGCCTTCCTTGCCTCCAAGCCTGTAGTCCACCCCCCTGACTACACCTTGCCCTTCCATCTGCAAATCGACGCTAGTGGTGTCGGAGTGGGGGCTGTGCTCCTACAACCCGACCCAACCACTGATGTTCTTCACCCTGTGGCATATTACTCCGCCAAGTTGAAAAAACATCAGACCAACTACTCGACCATAGAGAAGGAGGCCTTGGCTCTGGTGTTGGCAATAAAGAAGTTTGAATGTTACCTCCAGTCTTGCCCACAAACAACCCTAGTCTTCACCGACCATAACCCACTCACGTTCATCCAAACCAACAAGACCTCCAACCAGCGAATCCTCCGCTGGGCTCTCCTCACCCAGCCCTATAATCTACAAGTCCGGCACATAAAGGGGGTCGACAACCTGATTGCAGACTCCTTATCCCGAGCTCCAGTGGAAATGCAGCAGCTACTCTCCAGACGCACCAGTTGATCACCTCCTTCGCGCCAGCGCTACGGAGGTCTTTGGAGGGGGGGTGTGTTACGAACCCCTCCACCCCGCACTACGAACCACGCCATCTATTGTCCTGATCTACCTACCCAGCACCACGAGCAACGCCATCTAGGGACGAGACACGAGTATGACTCGTCTTAGTTACCACTCCGAGGTTTCCCTTCTCCCTATCCTGGTTGTTGCGTCACCTCCTCAGTCTTCTTTGTCAGCTCCAATTCGAGGAGAGAGGACTTGGCTCTGGGAAGTGACCACAGGATCATCTATCCTCTAAACCTACGGACAGTGACTACCTACCGTCTTCTACAATACTCAGCCTTACTCGTCAGCCATCTCAGCTCCTCACTTAAGTACTTGTATTGTGTGTTAACTCCCCCACGTCCACTTGCTTCAAGATTGTTTATGTTGTATTAATATGTATATACTGTTAATGTTTAGGTTAAGTTTGGTTAAGGGTAATTTATAAGCTGAATATTTTGTTAAGGGATTTATGGTACTCTATTATATACAACGAAAACTCGCATCCTTTGTCTACCCTTTTATAGTCCGATTGTCTTTGTTTTTTTTATTGTTGTTACCTGTTGGGATCTGGGTAGACGTATAACTATATTCTAAATCCCCAACTCGTAACACCTGTAATGTGGGCCAGGTAGAGGGTGTTACCTGTCCTCGTGTTCCAGGTAAGCCCAATAAACAGATTGTGTAATCCTTTTATGGTGAACGGGAGATGTGTCTTATTAGGACATGTAAGTTAATATTTTAGGACATGTAAGTTAATATTTTAGGACATGCAAGTTAATATTTTACAAAATTTTCAAGGCATTTATTTTTTTTTCTTTGGGTAATTAAAATTCTTGTTCTTGTGACATTAAATAACTCGCCTTTGTTTATGGCATTTAAATGAACTTATTTTTAAAGCGTGTTTCAGGATATTTAAAGCCCGTCACTTACGTCACTAAATATTACGTCTTCTTAGGTTAGGTTAGTGAGGCAGAAAAATTTTAATACTGAAGAATGTAGAATAATTTAATACTCCCGTTAATAATAATAAGAATAATGTAAATTTATGATAGAATGTTCGTGTTAGTCTCATTATAATAATTAATAGAATCTAAAAAAATAAAAATAAAAATATAGGTATTTTTATTTCTGTAGTAAAGTATTTTAATTTTGTAATTGATAGTAAAGTAAAATATGGGGAAAATTAACGTGTTTAGTATCACTGTGTCATCTAGAACCGTGTATTTTCCGCCTAGGTCGAGATCAAATTCAAATCCAAATCTTACAATGACACGGCTATCCTGCTATCCTTGCTATCTAGTGCTGAAGACCTATTGCAGTATTGAGATATCAATCTTTAATATATTCACTGTTAGATATCCTCTTTGCTATTTCACGTTACTTAACAATAAGACAATTTCTTCTTCAATCTAATATAACGCGAAGATATCCAGAACGTATTAAATATGTCTCTCAGTAGTTCTCCAAGTACCTCGTTAAGTGGGTAATTATTCCAGACACAATTAGTCGTAAGTCCGCGTACCTTCGTCCAAAATAGGCCTTTGTAAATCACTGAGAATTTTACGGTTTCAAAGATTTTGATATTTTACAAAGGGGAAAATTACTCTATATTCAGTGATTCTTTACCAAACGACAATAATAAATACATAGAAGAAACGATGAAATACATTGCTAATAATAACGTAATGTTCTTTTGTATGTATGTATGTATGTATGTATGTATATCTGGAGTGTCTAATCCTACTGAACGGCTTAAGTATACATTTAATAACACTCATACATAATAATACACCATCCAGCTGTTATAATAGGTGTTGTATATTATGTATTTCTATATACACATACACTAATATACGGTGTAATTTATACGTTATTTCCGTGGTGTAATAACTAGTAAACTTACACGACACAAGACTAGAAAATTACTTACATTTATCGTAAATTAGAAAAAATAAACTTAACTCGTAAATACAGGTACAAAATCAGGTCTAGTATACAGGTACAGTGATCTCTCGGCCGTGAGTTGAATACCTTTATAAGACAAGTAAATATTAGTTACAGTATCTTGTAATGTAAAGTGATACATTTCAGTAGTAAAAATACAGAGTTATGTTTAGCATATAGGGTTCTTTTTTTGATGGTGTTAATGATTAATATAATTTACAGGTGGTAATATAAATAAAACTAACTTTTTCACCATTTCTGTTTGAACCACTTAAATTTTTTTGTCCCGTAAGTGGTAAATTAAGAATCTCACTTGAATAATGAATTGTACCACTTAAAACATAACTGTATTAAGTGGATTTCCTAATTAATTCCAAATATTCTTAACTGAACTATGTAATTTAACTGTACAATAATAATAAAAATAAACTGGTCTAATTATAAATACCCATAAAATAATTAACTCAAGTATTATAAGTGGATTAAAGACAGTCCAAGCAAATTCCTTCTATTAATTACACTAACCTTTGATGACTTAAAAAAAATAATAATAATATATTTTCTTGCTATAATGAACCGGTCTTTCAAGGGTTGTCTAAGAAAGGCAGTCCGATACACGCTAATTAAGAGCTGGTTACCATAAATTAATTAAATGTCAATATCAATTAACTCTTCTTCAACATCTTAAGTTCTGGTATCGATGAGAATTAATATATATTCGTTTAGTAATATATAGTAAATTATATATTTTTTTTATATACGACTATTTTACGAGTCTTTAGCGATACATAATTAATCGCTGTATGATATATGAAAAATTTCCATGACTGTACCGCCGTTGTGAGCCGTTTTAGGGTGATTATAACAGTAGCCTTATAGATAGTTTACAGGACGATGATGACAGTAGCCTTAGAGATAGTTTACAGGACGATGATAACAGTAGCCTTAGAGATAGTTTACAGGACGATGATAACAGTAGCCTTAGAGATAGTTTACAGGACGATGATAACAGTAGCCTTAGAGATAGTTTACAGGACGATGATAACAGTAGCCTTAGAGATAGTTTACAGGACGATGATAACAGTAGCCTTAGAGATAGTTTACAGGACGATGATAACAGTAGCCTTAGAGATAGTTTACAGGACGATGATAACAGTAGCCTTAGAGATAGTTTACAGGACGATGATAACAGTAGCCTTAGAGATAGTTTACAGGACGATGATAACAGTAGCCTTAGAGATAGTTTACAGGACGATGATAACAGTAGCCTTAGAGATAGTTTACAGGACGATGATAACAGTAGCCTTAGAGATAGTTTACAGGACGATGATAACAGTAGCCTTAGAGATAGTTTACAGGACGATGATAACAGTAGCCTTAGAGATAGTTTACAGGACGATGATAACAGTAGCCTTAGAGATAGTTTACAGGACGATGATAACAGTAGCCTTAGAGATAGTTTACAGGACGATGATAACAGTAGCCTTAGAGATAGTTTACAGGACGATGATAACAGTAGCCTTATAGATAGTTTACAGGACGATGATAACAGTAGCCTTAGAGACAGTTTACAGGACGATGATAACAGTAGACTTAGAGATAGTTTACAGGCCGATGATAACAGTAGCCTTAGAGACAGTTTACAGGACGATGATAACAGTAGACTTAGAGATAGTTTACAGGACGATGATAACAGTAGCCTTAGAGATAGTTTACAGGACGCTGATAACAGTAGCCTTAGAGATAGTTTACAGGACGATGATAACAGTAGCCTTGGAGATAGTTTACAGGACGATGATAACAGTAGCCTTAGAGATAGTTTACAGGACGATGATAACAGTAGCCTTAGAAATAGTTTACAATAAAACGAGGAGGTTAATAATAAGACTGCGAGATGTAAGAGGAGGAGGAGCTGAGAGAGAAGGAGAATAACGAAAGAGGAAACACAGGACCGAAAAATAACGAAGAAAAATGATGAGAGGAAGACAAAGTAGAGAGAGAGGAAGACAAAGTAGAGAGAGAGAGAGAGAGAGAGAGAGAATAACAACAAATAACGAAAGAAAAAATACGGTAACGACAAAAATACAAAGAAAACCCAAGCGGCAGAGACTAAACACAAACACGGGAATAAACAAAACATAATAAGATAAACAAGGCATATAAACAAAAGATTAATAGCTGATAACGAAAAAACTAGCAGGTGATAACGAGATAAGTGTCAATACAGAAGATAACTATAGATAACACAATATTTTCATTAACATTATGAATTATAGGATTTATTAATATGGGATATAATTACACTATAACTTCCTATATATCAATTTATTAGTATTGTATACATGTTAACCTGAACTATATCACGGTAGAGTTTGTTTATGACAGTATGTGTTGGTGTTGAGTAGATCACCTGTAATTAGCGTCATTTAACAGGTGACACTGCAGCGAGTATACAGGTGAGACAGGCAGGGTAGTTCCAAAGAGTGAAATCAGTGACAGGTGTAGGGGGAGTAACAGGTGTAGGGGGAGTGACAGGTATAGGGGGAGTGACAGGTGTAGGGGGAGTGACAGGTATAGGGGGAGTGACAGGTGTAGGGGGAGTGACAGGTATAGGGGGAGTGACAGGTATAGGGGGAGTGACAGGTGTAAGTGGAGTGACAGGTGTAAGTGGAGTGACAGGTATAGGGGGAGTGACAGGTATAGGGGGTGTGACAGGTGTAGGGGGTGTGACAGGTGTAGGGGGTGTATTTCTAAGCAGTGTAGTTGAAACAGGTATAACACACATTGGTGGAGTAAACATCAACACCTCCGCTAAACACCCTCCACATATACTCAACACACCCAGGGCCACGTAACACAGTGTTGGTAGGCTTAGGCGGCCATGTCGTGACACCGGCCGTCAGAATCTCCCAGCAAAAGGTAAACAAGATGGCGGCTCCCCCATCCTACATGTCAACAACTCATCCTGAAATATCCCACCTGGACCCTCTACTAGTGGGGGTCGAACCCTGAATTCAGATTAGACTGCCAATACGGCCCGGGAGATCAGTGAGGTCAACCTAATGGAACTTTACACACACTACACTAACCACAAACTCATTCTACCTTAAGTTATTTTAAACCAATAGAGCTGGATTCAGTAACTCTCGTAAGACAAATTTCCAACTGGAAGCTTGAGGCAGTATTACAGTGCCTCACCTCAGCGATTCGTAAGACAACAGGTGGCACTCTCACAGTAAGATGGCACTGTCGTTCTTACCATAAACAGACGATCGAGAGGAATTTTTTTCTGAGTACAAATTTTTGAGAACATTGGCAGTAAGTGGATGGCTGGCCGTTCAGGTGTAGCGGGCGGAGGGTGATGAGTGGCTACCGTGGGGACAGGTGAAGGTGAGTTACGATGCACCGTGTCTTAAGTAATGACTCGACCGGTTGAATTATATATCCACCAACTGATGAACAAAAAAAAATTCAACCATAAAACACCAAAATCCTCAAACAATCGTCCATCAATTTTTTTTCCCTCGTAACTTAGGAGGAAAAATAAATAAATAAAACACACATCCAAGTCATTAAAAAAAAGTCTCGGTGTAGTTTCGACGCCATTTTGACCGCCATCCTTCTGTAGTATGCTGTAGAGGACCAAATAGACGCATCCTAAATACTTCACTTAAGAGGGGAGGATATTTCGGCGGGAGGGCCTTTGAGAATCAGAGTCTAGGGAATTAAAACGTGAAGGAACTGAAGCTGGTAGGATTTCCCCAATTTATTACGCTGAAAAGGATTGTGGTGGGGGAAAAGAGAGGGGAGGGGAGAGGGGGAAGGGAGCGATTGTATCCTGTAAGGGAGAAAGGGAGGGGAGGATTGTGTCATGGAAACGGGAGGGGGATTATCATGGGAGGGAAAGAGGGAGAGATGTGTTCTGGAAGGGGGAGGGTTGTGTCACAGAAGGAGGGGAGGGGGAGTGTCAAAAGGAGAGTGGGCATTAGAGGGCAAGATGTCTGAGAGGAAAGTAGTAGGTGAGGAGGCGTGGTGTTATAGTAGACAGGAGGAGGAGTGGTGTTGTAGTAGGCAGGAGGAGGCGTGGCGTGTTAGTAGGCAGGAGGAGGCGTGGTGTTGTAGTAGGCAGGAGGAGGCGTGGCGTGGTAGTAGGCAGGAGGAGGCGTGGTGTTGTAGTAGGCAGGAGGAGGCGTTGTGTTGTAGTAGACAGGAGGCAGTAGTGCTATAGTGAGCAGGAGGAGGCGTGGTGTTGAAGTTGGCAGGAGGAGGCGTGGTGTTGTAGTAGGCAGGAGGAGGCGTGGCGTGGTAGTAGGCAGGAGAAGAGGCGTGGCATTAATTGTTAGTGAGCAGGAGGAGGCGTGGCGTGAGTAGTGACAGGAGGCGTGGTGTTGTAGTGAGCAGGAGGGCGGCGTGGTGTTGTAGTAGACAGGAGGAGGCGTGGTGTTGTAGTAGGCAGGAGGAGTCGTGGCGTATTAGTAGGCAGAAGGAGGCGTGGTGTTGTAGTAGGCAGGAGGAGGCGTGGCGTGGTAGTAGGCAGAAGGAGGCGTGGCGTGGTAGTAGGCAGAAGGGGGCGTGGTGTTGTAGTAGTAGACAGGAGGAGGCGTGGCGTGGTAGTAGGCAGAAGGGGGCGTGGTGTCGGGAGCGGGCAGGAGGGGGCGTGGTGGGCAGGGGGAGGGTGGCGTGGGACAGCGATGGCGGCGCGCCTTGCCTCGCCCTCATGATCAATATGACCCCGGCTCCCCTCCCCTCATTACCGCTACCCCCGGGCTCTCCCTGCCTGCCCCTACCCTGGCCAGCCTCCCTACCTGATCCTACACTGGCCAGCCTCCCTACCTGATCCTACCCTGGCCAGCCTCCCTACCTGGTCCTACCCTGGCCAGCCTCCCTATCTGTCCCTACCCAGGCCAGCCTCTGTGCCTGACCCTTCCCTGGAAAGCCTCTGTGCCTGACCCTGGCCAGCCTCTGTACCTAAGCCCACCTGACCCTGGCCAAACTCTGTACCTGACATGACCCAACCGAACCTAAACACAATTTAAACTAAACTGAACAAGACTAAACCACGCTTCTATCTATCTAAATTTTGTCAAGCTCAAATAATCCTTGTCACCACTGTCATACACCCACCAACCCACAGTCATACACCCACCAACTCACAGTCATACACCCACCAACCCACAGTCATACACCCATCAACCCACAGTCATACACCCACCAACCCACAGTCATACACCCATCAACCCACAGTCATACACCCATCAACCCACAGTCATACACCCACCAACCCACAGTCATACACCCATCAACCCACAGTCATACATCCATCAACCCACAGTCATACACCCATCAACCCACAGTCATACACCCACCAACCCACAGTCATACACCCACCAACCCACAGTCATACACCCATCAACCCACAGTCATACACCCATCAACCCACAGTCATACACCCACCAACCCACAGTCATACACCCATCAACCCACAGTCATACACCCAGCCTCTGTATCTGACTTTACCTGACCTGACTTAACCAGATCCAATCAAGAAACCCATTATTTTTCACCTCTATTACACCTTGAAGCAGGTATCGAGGCCACCTGACCTGACCTCAATTACTCTGCAATATTCCCAAGGCATCTGACCACCTCTGCTAGCGTATTCGGTACACCTAACATGACATGACCTGACCTGAACCTGACCTGGCCTGACCTCTAAGAACGAGAAAATATACCCAAGATCTATTTAAATCTATCCCAGAAATTTAAACCTTCAATATATTTGTTTTTAGTTCATTTGTTATGTCTTTGTTTTGCTCTTGTGTTTACGGTTCTTGTTTATGAATTAAAGAAACAATAAGAGAATCCAGCCCGTCAAACTTCTACTGATAATCACAACTCGAATTATGCAACTGAAGAACAACAACAACAATAAGAAGAACAAGAAAAAAAAACAGCAGGATATAATTCCTATAGAACCTCATGACTAGTTTATTAATGCCTTAAGAAACACCAACAACAATCCTCAGCCAACACGGACCTACAAAACATCAACAAGGTGACGACAACAACAGCTCAAACGCTCCAGCTTAACACCTACAAATTTCCGGGAGTTTAGTGTCGCTACATGAAACATAAACACGGCGGCGAGTCCTACAGCTACACACTGTAACTGTCGGCGGAGCAAAGGACGAGACAGCGACGCTTACTCATTGGTGGAGCTTTAATAACAACAGCATGTGGTAACTAGGAGATGTGTGTGTGTTGTGAGGTAGTGAAGGACCACAACATCTCACGTTTTGTGTTACACGTCAAAGACTGAACAATCTGAAGCAGAAGCCCTCCCCCCACACCACGCTGCCTGTAGTAACACCACCGTTAATAAAGGACAAAACGGTACAATATGGAGGTGGGGGTGGCGTGTGGACAAGGCACGAGAGAGCGGCCTTGTTAATATGATGGTCACCAGACACGGCCAACACCAGGTGGCGGGTGTAGCTCTTCCTGCTGAATAAAAACCAAGAGCGAGTTTGACGACGCTACACGAACACCGTCCTCAAGGGGGACATCTTGGACTCGAGTGTGAGAAGTTAGATCTTCAACTAAACACGATTTCTTTTCAACTTCTCCTAAAAAAATTCCTCTTCGACTCCAAGGCTGAAATTCGAGTCCCACTTGAAACGAATAAAATAAAATATATGTGAAGAGAAAATGTAAATACTGTGTTTGACTGTGTGAGGCTGATGGAAGCAACACTAATTATGCTGTATAATGGGTTGTGTTCAGTAAGGTCAGAGTGATTAGTGGCGCGCGCCATCACAGTGCCACGCCACTTCCCGCCTACTATACACGCCCCTACACCCACCACGCCTCCCTCTTGCCCAACTCAACAGGCCCACTTAGCTACCCCTACACGCCCCTTACCCTCCCCCCACCATATACCACGCCCCTTGCTGCCCACCCCTTACGCGCCCCCACCCCTCCACACCACGCCCACCCACTCATCGTACACTAATAAGGTGATAAGATTACCTCATCATGACACTGGTGTGAATCAGCATCAGGAACTCACCTTCCCCTGCATCAAGGTGCCCACCCTCACCCACCCTACCTGGCAGCCATTCACCTGCGTATTATACCACCTGACACGGAAAATCACACACACACACGGGATGACACGGTAGAACACAGTGATTGTAAGGTAAATAGAAGCCAGCCTTAATGGGTCTCAACCTTAAACTATTAGGACTGAGGCCCATTAGTATTGAGAGCCGTCAGGATTGGGACTCATTAGGACTGAGGCCTATTAAGACTGGAACCATTAGGCCTGTGGTATCTTTGGACTGGGGCTCATTAGGACTGAGAACCATTGGA
>NW_024729278.1:0-6901 GCF_018991925.1 Homarus americanus
AAATGTTGTCTAGGCAAGGACGAAGGAATTTTTGTTCTTGATCATGTTGGTGTGTCGAGGTTTGATTCTGTACTCAAACATGTACTGATATATACTGATTGTTATAAGAAATAGTGTAAATGAATTTCCAAGATATACTGCCTGTAATGGTAAACCTGGCTATCAGATAAATCATTTGATAAAACTCAGGTACCCTTCTGTGTTTGTTGATCGTTGTTTTAAAAGGCTAAAATCCTTTCATTCCTCGCAAACCAGACAAGTTCCTACACTTAAGAATATTTTGACTCTGCCCTATCGTAATGAATTTGTCCCCTTAGTTCGGTCCCTCAAGCTTCTAAATATTAATGTTGTTTTCAAGTATGACTCTACCATTACCAATATGTTAATAAGGAATAGCCCAAGTTTGAATGTAAATGGAAGTGTTTATTGTATTCCATGTAGCAAATGTAATTGTAATTATGTAGGACAAACAGGAAAAACACTGCAGCTCAGAATCAAACAACATAGTATAATATCAGAACAGCATCTGAAAGCAGTGCCTTGTTCGTTCATGTTAGGAATAATAATCACCCCATTGCTTGGGAAAAAAGCTTAGAAGTATTTAAATCATCTTGTGTCACAGAAAGACTTCTGGTTGAAGCTAGTTTGATTAAGGAATTTAAATCAATAAACCTTAGTGATGGTCAGTTCAAAACTGATGTTATGTTACATAAATTTATTTGTCAGTGGCCCAAGGTTAAAATGCTTTGAAACCTTTGATCTAGATGTATGATAGTTATTTATTGGGTCCCATATTTTGTTGACCTGACTAGTCCGTCACCTCTCTAAAGCTCCTCTTCTTTTCTGTTGGTGGGGGATTATGGATGACATCATTATGACCAACTCATGTTTTTGAATTCACCATATTTAAGCACCTCTCTCTGTCATGTGGTCCGGTTGCCTCTGAAGATATAGTGAATAAAAGAACAGCTAAGGTTCTCCGTTGTTTCCATTTTCCGTGTGATTTATCAATATATATATATATATATATATATATATATATATATATATATATATATATATATATATATATATATATATATATATATATATATATATATATATATATATATATATATATATATATATGAAGTATTGCAGTAGTAGTAGTTATGTAAACTTCTTTGTCGTGTTCAAAAACACAAAGATTTATAAAAGTAATTTGTTTTGTCATTGCTGTTCAATATTTACTGAAAACTGTACAGAAAATAAGAAATAGTGTACAATGAAAGACAAAAGTCGTGTCGTAAAATTTGGTGAAAACATATGCCGAAGGGTTAAACTTTTGGTGCGCTCTGCCTTGTGGTACTGTAGGGCTCTATTAATGTTTCACGAGTTATATTTAATCTTCGGACAAAACCGCGACACGACTTTTGTCTTTGATTGTACAGAGAATTTATAACGTTCTTTATTATGCGATTATTGTAAGTCTGTGTTCTAGATCACCGTTGATGTACAAAACTGAAGAACAATTTACACTGTAGATAGTTTGAGGATGGCCCTATATCTCCAGCCAGGTGGGTGTATCATCAATGGCTCAGTACCTCCAGGTGTGTGTATCATCATGGCTGTGGCTCAGTACCTCCAGTGTGTGTGTATCATCAATGGTACATCAGTACCTCCAGGTGTGTTCATCTGTTCAAGGTGGCTCAGTACCTCCAGGTGGGTGTATCATCAATGGCTCAGTACCTCCAGGTGTGTGTATTCATCAATGGCTCAGTACCTCCAGGTGTGTGTATCATCAATGGTTCAGTACCTCCAGGTGTGTGTATCATCAATGGCTCAGTACCTCCAGGTGGGTGTTTCATCAATGGCTCAGTACCTCCAGGTGTGTGTATCATCAATGGCTCAGTACCTCCAGGTGTGTGTATCATCAATGGCTCAGTACCTCCAGGTGGGTGTTTCATCAATGGCTCAGTACCTCCAGGTGTGTGTATCATCAATGGCTCAGTACCTCCAGGTGTGTGGTACTGGAGACTGAAGGGCTTTCGTTACTCTGCTAGTGTACTACATACATTAATACGAGTCTCTATAATCTCTCTTGATTCATATTACAGCTGCATAACGTTCAAACTCACTGCGTTAGTGGAATGTCACAGAAAACGGTAAACTTTTGGAAGCGGTAATTCGTTTGTTGTATGTTGTTTTATACGAATTATACCAGTCTCCGGGAATATAATCTTAAGTGTGTATACTGAGAGTATTAATGGAGAGCTCAAGGCCTATATGATGATTGTGAAGGTCCACTTGATACAGACTAGTGTACTATGTCTGAAGGTCATGGTATTTATGTCTGTGAACGATTTGTAAACATAGGTACCTCAGATATCAGATGAAAATATATGAGAACAATGATCTGGGAAAAGGATAAATGTATCAGACATATGTGAAGTGTTGGGAGTGACCCGTAAACTACACTCCAAGGAAAATATCTTATGTACCTCTGTGTGAGCTTAATATACATCGTTACCCCATGACGAATAGCCACGGACAGTGTAATGGTTTGAGAATCTTATGAACGTGTTAAACAATTGCAAAGTGTGGGGGAATGACCCATACATAGAGAATAAAGTGAAGTGGATATACCGAAGCCAAGAACCAAGGCCTTTGTTTGGTCTGGCACCTGAACCGCCCGCGGCTACAGTTTCGTGGTAATGAGATAGCCAAAGTAATTTGTCTGAACCTGACGAACCAGACACTTACTACCGTATGTAATTTAGAATTAAGGTAAGTAACTGTAAGGCATAAAGTCACACTATATAAGAAAGTGCATGTGTGGCGGCCAGAATAAAGACATGGTGATTTGTAAGCATTGGTACCGGTAGGCCTAGTCGGTGTGAGACGCTGGCCATCGCCATCAGTGACGCCCATCATCTTATACGCGCAGGTGTACACGCCTGTGAGCGGAGAGAGACCAGTGCGGTCTAGTAGGAAATGCTTTGGCCCAGCAACAACTGCTCTACTTTGAGGAACCTACCTGGTGTTGGCCACTATGGAACCTTCATTATGGATCTCTGGGCATCTCACAAATCAACACCCTGGATAGGAAGAAATGGTGGTGCAAGTTGAGGTGCTCGCTGTCGTCACTTTAAGCAACCTAATCATACCAGACGCAGAAAAAGTCCTGGTATGAATGCCAGGGAAGGATCTCATCTACGTAACAGGAGTAGTGTGTGAAACGGGTACCTATTGTGTGTACCTTGGTGCTAAGAATGAGCTGCAGTACCTGTATGTATTGAGTGTATTAAGGTGCTATCGAGCATTTTGAAGCTATTGGGTATTTTGGGGGTGATATTGAGGAAGGTGACCTAGGTAAGGAGGTCAATGATCTGGTATGGAGAGAGAAGACCTTGATTAATTGTTTGTAGAAGGTCAGGTATTTTTGTGTGGTGCAGTGACCTTAATAATTGCTTGGTGTAGGTCAACTATTTTTGTATTGTGATGGAATGCAATATTTTTATATCAAGGAATAAATGAGTTAAATTCTTGATTGGTGTTTCATCCCTCCTTCTACTCTCAAATTGATTAATGAAAAACACGAACTCATAGTGCCTGGATTGCTCTGCCAAGCTACCTAAAAAAAAAAACACTACACATTCTGTCCTTTGGTCTGATGGCAGCGACGTTAAGTTAAGACGTAAGTTAAGTACCCCTAAAATCAAGTGACCACACTAAAGGGCAGTATACAAAAATCTGACAAGGTTGACAGATTGTGTTGTATAATCTGACAAACTTATGAATTCAGTCAACATGTCTGTGTCGAAAATGGTGTGTGTGTGTGTCTGTCTGTCTGTCTGTCTGTCTACGAGACAGTTTACAAGGTGACGATAACATTGATCACTTATATACAGTATGATACATCAGTGTTTATTTTTTTCTCCCTTTATTCGTGTGTTCGCTCGCCCTGTCGTTCGTACGTCTGCTTGTTGGTGTTGTGACATCAGCCAACACTGGTGGGAAACTCTTCCAGTGAACAGGACCTCAGAGATTAACCTGTTATTTTTAATTTGACAAAACATATAACTATTTTATCAACACACATACTTTATTATTAAGTGTAGGACATAATTAATTATCTCTGGTATTTTTGGAAGAATTTGAATTGTCTTTATAATATATGGAGTAAAATTCGAAACATAATTCGCCAACACTGATGCTTTATCATAGAGACAACAAAGAAGCCTGGCGTATTATCTGGCCCAGGACACGGAGGAAGTACCCCGAGATAACTTACCTATCACCGCCTCTCTATCACAGGACGAGTGTGTAGTTATCACCCTCACAGTCCCAGCCAGATTATGTTCTGATAATAACCGGAACTTGGCTGGATGATGCATATATATTTTGTTTCGTTATGAGGCTTAAATCTGTATCTTGTTCTGTCGGTGTGTCTGTCTGTCTATCTGTCGGTGTGTGTGTGTCTGTCTCTGTCTGTCGGTGTGTCTGTCTGTCTGTTCCCCTCGCCATATAACTTCCCTTTATGGTTTAATTTCTCAAACAATGCTCAGTTATACTTGATGTTTAGTTTAGTATAATTTATTGTATGTTGTGGTTTATATACAGTCAACAACATAATCTATCTTCAACTCTTCAGTGTGATAAATTATGATTCAGTGGACAACAAATTTTGACCAATGCTCTGGAGTCTTAACTCATGTTGGTCGCCCTGTTGTCCTGACAAGTCAACGACCACCAGTTAATTTACCAGTCACTGTACTTTCTTCCTGTCGTTTGCACTAATAAAGATATTCCATTGTGTTTATGGCAAAATGTATTCGATTTAATGAAAATAAATGAATAAATATGAGAAATATAATTCTAATAAACAACTAAAAGTATGTCTTAAAACATTCTCAAGTTAACTGTCATCGTAAAAAAAGCAGTATTTGTTTATCTTCATATCAGCATAGTAGCTGTAATCTAATTCTTACTGTCAGTTATGTTATAGAATAGAAAATCATGTTTATATTACTGGCGAATTATTAAAATAGACGGTTCAGGGTGATTACTGTTACATGACATATGAAAATAAATGAATTAAAATGACTAATTTAGGGACTGGGCAACAAAGCTGTGTGGTGGATGAGAGACACGTTTCAGACTTATCTTAAGTTCATGAGTGTTTCAGGGTTAAGTGATGTCATTATTTATAGGGAAGGGACACAATATTCAAAGAGATAGTTTATGTCTATCAGTATGTACAGTAGTGTAAGCGCCCCTTTAGTGTAGACGCCCCTGTAGTAGGCGTTCCTGTAGTGTAGGCGCCTCTGTAGTGTTAGGCTCCCCTGTAGTGTAGGCGCCCCCTGTAGTGTAGGCGCCCCTGTAGTGTAGGCGCCCCTGTAGTAGGCGTTCCTGTAGTGTAGGCGCCCCTGTAGTGTTAGGCGCCCCTGTGTAGTGTTAGGCGCCCCTGTGTAGTGTAGGCGCCCCTGTGTAGTGTAGGGGCCCCTGTGTAGTGTAGGGGCCCCTGTAGTGTAGGCGCCCCTGTAGTGCAGGCGCCCCTGTAGTGTAGGCGCCCCTGTTAGTGTAGGCGCCCCTGTAGTGTAGGCGCCCCTGTGTAGTGTAGGGGCCCCTGTAGTGTAGGCGCCCCTGTAGTGTAGGCGCCCCTGCAGTGTAGGCGTCCCCAGTAGGCGCCCCTGTTAGGCGCCCCTGTGTAGTGTAGGCGCCCCTGTAGTGTAGGCGCCTGTAGTGTAGGCGCCCCTGTAGTGTAGGGCGCCCTGTAGTGTAGGCGCCCCTGTAGTGTAGGGCCCCTGTAGTGTAGGCGCCCCTGTAGTGTAGGCGCCCCTGTAGTGTAGGCGCCCCTGTAGTGTAGGCGCCCCTGTGTAGTGTAGGCGCCCCCTGTAGTGTAGGCGCCCCTGTAGTGTAGGCGCCCCTGCCTCATTTACTCTATTTAGCCACCTGGTCATGGACGCCTCCAGCTCCTGACCGGGCCTCATAGTCGTTCCCATGACAACATTGTATTTTCGCTAAGATCATTAGACTACGATTGGTTGTATTTTCGGGGTGAATTTCCTGGGTTATTACAGTCCAGACGTGTTCGATGGGGTTGACGTCTAGATTTTGCAGGATGTGGCAGCAGCTGTTATCTTGAGCCAGGTAAAGGGGTTGTGTCAGGGAACAGCATCCTTCTCGCCGTGGGTAGCTGGACTTCCCCCCCAAGATCTCTCTACATGTTTGTCCCTTGTGAGCCGCCCCAGTCCTGTATCTGTGGCTCCCCGACACCTACTGCGTGGATCCATCTAAATATCCCAGCAGTTATTCTCCCACATTTCGATCTGCTCTCCTGCGTATCTGGCAAAACAAGAAAGCCAGAGGGGTTAATATTCTACTGATGGATTTCCATTGTTCTTATTCACACATGAACATGTATTTGACTAAACAGACACAAGGGAGAGAGAGAGATAACGTTATTAGTCCTGTTACCATCTGTACAGAACGTCTTCTCATCACAGAACATGACGTTGTCCCAGAAGCTAGATGACTTGTATGCATACCGTAAAGCTTACTCCAAACGTTTCATCATATTGAGTGACTTAACTCTGGTTTATTTACTGGTATTCGGCCATGCGGCTCCTTACTATGAAGTCTGTTTCTAATAGTCTTGGCCGTGCACCTGTTGCCGTGTTGTTCTCATGTGTTAGCGGCTGTGTCAAAGAAGTCCTTTCTTTATCAGGTGTTGTGTAGCGAGGGCGGCCGCTCCGAGGCTGGTTGAGAGGTGGCGCTAGTAGATTCATATCTTAATACACAAGTTAACGATGCGCTTCAACACGCCAATCCGCCGTGCACTCTCACCTCTGGTTAGGCCTTGGCCGTGACTGGTAATGGTTGAACTGCGTGATGCATGTGGTCTCCATACCGATTGGCA
>NW_024729279.1:0-6998 GCF_018991925.1 Homarus americanus
ATCGAATTTTCATAAGATTAAGTTAAAAATTACTCAGCAAAAAAATAAAAACTTTTCAAATCTGAAGATATCACATGATTCTGCACATAACTACATCATTAATACCATAAATAATTTTTCAAACTAAAAAAATTTTGCCTGTAGTTTACACACACCCACCCCCACAGTGCAGTCATCCACGTGACTTCCACCTGTAAGGAGGTCCGATAGGCGGGCGTCGCTGATCAGATGAGGAAGCACAGTGGTCCCATCTTGTCCCCAACTCAAGAGGTGAGGTGTTGGAATGAGACCGAGCTCCTTTTGATACACTTCACTGCCTGGCGACGGCCCACTGTAAGAAAACTGTGAGCCAGCTTGAGACCAGGCGGTGTGTGTGTGTGCGTGTGTGTGTTAGTACAGATTCGGTACTGGCTCTAGTTCTCAGTGATTCTTGTGCTGGCAAAAAACAAAGCAAAAACTGGCTCCTGATGAAGATTAATCGGACCAACATAACCTCCCCTTCCCTCTGGGTATAAATTATTGAAATACGGTCAGCTAAAGCAGCCTCAAGTCTTTGGTGTGTAAGGTCAAAACTAATGAATTGGTCACATCTACTTGGTAAGGTCAAGAACTCCTTTGACTATCACAGGAGGATTCTTTAATATCAGAGACTAAAACATATCATTGTGATTTAAACATTAATGTTTGACTTCATATTTCCAATATGAGATAGAAGAAGAAGGTATTTCTGTCACCTGCAAAGTTTTTCTTTGATCCTCGCCTGATGAATTTGACCCTTATATCTTTGCTCCGCCATAACAAAATAGCTGTCATACACGAGAGAGAAAGAGACAAAGAGAAATGAGTTGGAGTGCGTAAAAAATGCAAAACATATATTTGTTTCGTTTTATTTTGAGTTTTAAAATTTCTCGGAATGATTCGAGGTTATGATCAGCCTGTATTATCTTAACCTGTTCCGCCTTTTACTGCTTCTTTTATTAAAAAAGTATTTAAAAAAAAAAAAAAAAAAAAAAAAAAAAAATATATATATATATATATATATATATATATATATATATATATATATATATATATATATATATATATATATATATATATATATATATATATATATATATATATATGTATATATATGCAAATCACTGTAGGTGCATGATCTAGTTATAGGCTGATAAATTAATAAAGGAAAAGAAGATAACGAAGTTCCTGGGTGCTTTCGTATTCACATCTTTCAGGGGCAGTGCTATCAAAGAGAAGCAAAATATGTATATATACAGAGGTGATATCATAACCACAATGGTCAGGTATTACGAATGTAACTCCCCATTAATTTTTAAATAGCACAGCAATTGATAAAGTCAGGTCGAGGGTAGTGCACCCCAAACCATTCCCTACCCGGTTACAAATCTTCTTAATTACAAAAAATTGTCCAGTTTGTACATGCCATATTCTCAAATTCATGTTAAATGCTTCGTATGTTTAATGAGACTAGATTCTATGATGTTCTTACTATCAATTGAATTAAGGTAATATTGAGGAGGCATTATCCCAGTCAATGCAAATGCTTTTGTAATACTTTGTAGGTCGCCCCTCGCCTACGTCTCTCAAGGGAGTGCAAATTAAGATGCTTTTAACCTGTCCTATACTCAAGGTTCCTAACGCCCGGGATTTAGTCTTTGGTCATTCTCTCCTCTGAATTTTTCCTGGTTGATTCTATATCCATTCTGTAATACGGTGACCAGAACTCAACTAATCCAGGTGTGGCTCCCCACAAGAGCAGATACAGTTTGCTGATGACCTCGCTAGTCTTGTAACTAACACTCGCTTGTATGAACCCAAGTACTTTCTTAGCCTTGTTACGAGCAAAACACATTGTTTACTTGGTTTGCTGTTCCTACTTATCATTACTCCTAAATCTCTCTCGCAGTCGGATTTCTATGGCATCGTTGTTCATCTGGCATCTTGTCTCCCTGTTTACATCTCCTATACTGAGTACTTTTACATTTATTGGACGCTTGAATTTCATCTGCCATTTTCCTGTGACCATTCAAAAGTTTTGTTCAGATCCTCCTGTAGTTTTCGTCGGTCCTCGCCGACGCCCTTTTAGTGTCATCAGCAAATTTACTTATGTTGCTGTCTATGCCGATATCTATGTCGTTTATGTATATAATAAATAATAATGGTCCAAGTATCGAGCCTTGGGAACTCCTGTACTCTGTGACGTTGTTCAAATGGGACTTAGTGCCGTTAATGCTCACTCGCTGTTTCCCTGTCCTGTAACCACTCTAATCCATTTAAGGATGTCACCTTTAATGCCATGTGTTTACCTTCTAATTAGTCTTTCGTGGGGACTCTGGTCGAAGGCCCTGCTAAAGCTCAGTATACTATTATCATAATTGTGCCCTCGTCCACCGATTCGAAAAACTGATTAAAAAGAATGTTAATAGATTAGTTAGGCAAGAACGTCCGCCAGAAGCTGCCGTAAACGTATTGATCAATCGCTGCTTCTCCAGGTATTTTCGCATAGAGTTTGAGATGATTGCTTCCAGTAATTTGCCTACTGTTGATGTTCAATTGATTGCGTATTACATTCGCCATCCCTCCGGTAGATTCTGGCACTACACCTGTTTTAAGGACATGTTAAACAACTTTGCTATGGGCATACTAAGCTCTTTCCCTTACATTCCTTTTTAATACTTGGGCAAATATCCGTCGGGACCAGGTGACTTATAGGCTTCAGTTTGTCTATTTGCTTATTAACATCGTTACTAGTCACAACTATCCGCTTAATTTGTTTTCTTTCATTATTCCTGAATAGAGTGGTGCCTCTGGTATCACGTTTAAATTTTCGGTAGGAAAACTGTTGGAAAATATTATCTAGATTATTGCCTTATTTTCTCCGCTGTTATCATTTAGCTGGCATTCGAACTTATTGGGTTTAATCTTTATCTCGCGGTTTTAGTTTGATACATTTGGTAGAACTTTGGGGGTTTGTCTTCGCCTCCCTTGCTATCTTCAGTTCATTTCACTTTGCTTTTCTTATCTCGATTTAACCCTACCGGCCACAATCTCGGAGGTAAATTCTCAAGCAAGATTTATCCTTCTACCTATAGCTCTCCTTGGCCAATAATGTTCTTTTAAATAATTTTTTTATCCATTTAGGTCATTGTTGTCTGATCTGAGTTTTTTGTTTGGTATGTTCTAAGTGTTTGTGCATTAAGTAACTCGTTATTTAAATTGTCGTGGAACTCGGCAATCTCAGATCTTGTTATCAGTTCTGTGTCATGTGTAGTCAGGTTCAATGCCTTCAAGCCGCCGACACCCTCTCTCAGCCGCCTCTTTAAACTTCCTCAAAAGTTTTCCTTCAGAAATCTAATACTAATGCAACTTTTCATCTGACCTGAAAATCTAACTGATTCTAATTTTCTTTTGTGATCGCTGTTTGCAAGTTCGTTCCCCACCCTCGACATTAAGTAATGAGGTTTTCTCTGTCCGGAGACCCAAATCGAGTATATTATTACCCCGGGTGGGTTCGGTTATATGTTGACTTAGGAAACAGTCCTGGATCATTTCTGGAGGAAAACCTCTGATACTGAGTTACCCGTAAGGTCAGTTCAATCTATTTGGAAGGTTGCAAATCGCTACTATACAGACTTTGTTGTGCATGGAAGCCTTCCGCATTTCATCCCAGATAAGTCGCCATAACTCTATCAAGATTGGGAGGTCCACATGTTACCCTATGACATTTTTCCTACCGTCGATTAATTCTATCCAAATTGTGGCTCCGTATTCCGCTCAGCTTTTATTTCCTTATTTATTTACACTTCAGATTATCCCTGACATAGATTGCTACCTCAAATTCTTTCCTGGACGGCCTATCAGTATGGAACAATTTCTAATCTGCAATTTGGAATTGACAGGTAACTCATAAGGGAGTCTTGCTTGATCCATGTTTCAGTGAATGCTATTATATCGACTTTTCGGTACATACCAAGGCCCTACATCATCCATTTTGTTTCTCATACTTCTACTGTTCCCGTATTAGGATATTTAGGTTAGTCGTGTTCTGAGTCCTTCCTTTACCATGCTTAGGTCTTAACTAACAATGTCTGTTTGGCTTTGGCTGCCATCAGCCCGACTATTTCCTGTAACCATTACTTTGTTGTCACCCACTGCAGTTCCCTCCACCCCCGTGCCCATATATGTTCCCTTAGTAGCTAAAGACTTCGATATATTTTGAACTGCCCCCTCTAGAGACCCTGCCAGGGTTGCCACCCCATCCCGAGACAAAAACCCCATCCTCAGCATAAAGGTCCCTTCTGTCATAGAAGTTAGTCCTAGTTGTCAATGAATGTAATCATACATCGTAATATCTGTCAAGTCGTCGTTGACACCAACCGACCTGGACAATCATTCACCGCCACCTTCTAGGCAGGACAATCGCATATAGCGATCCCTTCCTAGTCGTAATACGATCTATAGCTGCTCTGAACTTATCAAGAAGCCCTCGCCCTGGCTACACCGGCCAATATCATTGCCTCCGCACTGAAAAGCAGATAATGGCTTGTTCCATTACCAGACAAGATATTGTCCATCCTGTCAATTATATCCCCACCCAGATCCCAAACACACCCTCATCCTATTTTGTTTTACCACAAAAAGCCCTGTCCAAGCATCTTTACCTGTGAGTCACCAACAATTAAAGTTTTTATACCTCTTGTCAGCCCTGTCCCTGACTGTATTAACGTCCACCTGCCCATCAAGGACTGAACGAGTTGGTACACTTAGCTGTTGATGACGTTGTTGACGTATCCTTGGTGTGTTTTTCATCACCAGTTTGGCTTTCAACCTTCCAGCTTGAGTTTTGTCAGACACTGGCTTTCCTTGTCCTTTCCTTCCTCTTCCTTGGTCCTCTCCAGCTTGGCCAACAATCTCCAAGCTACCAACAAACTCAAGAGAGAACAAACCTAACACTGAACAACACAGTTCCAACATTGGACTGGAATATGAACCTTACAAAGAGATTGGAGAACAAAAGGATATGAAGATTAGGCATGCTCAGTTTGTTTTACTTTAAGATTAAACACACTAATGCTAACCTAACTCAACCTAACCTAACACCTCATGTAGCATCAGGATGTTTAATCTTATGATGAAACAAGCTAGTACCGAATCTTCACGTGAGCCGAAAGTTTTACAACGAAGTCCTATAACTATCCGCCCATACTATGTACAATGATTTTGTCTTGAAATGATAAGGAGTGTTTTGTGTAAAGTTATCATTTTAAATTATCAGTACATTATTTAAGTGCATCTGTATCATTACGACTTCATGAAGTTAATTGTTAAACAAAGGCGTCAAGATTATATATATATATATATATATATATATATATATATATATATATATATATATATATATATATATATATATATATATATATATATATATATATATATATATATTGGTTAATATATATATATATATATATGTGATATCCAGAAATTTCACAGAGTAATTTCAAATGCCCCGCCAAGAGTGATACTGAGCGTCTGGAAGGTCATCTGAGGGAGAGTGCCGTTGCTCGTAGCGAGAGACTGCGAACTAGCCTATATGATATTAAATGTAATTTACCGAATTAATAATGATGGTTCCAGTTAAGGACTATACAAATTTGAAATTATTATAGATCGTTTAGCAGTCTGAATAATGTTACGGTGTCCCAAGGAGTTATTAGTTAGTGGTAAATATATCACGTAGACTCAAGGTAACGCTCTTGAGGAGACGCGACGCTGGCTAGGCCTAGTCCCGAGAGCATTCACACAGACAAGACGTTCAAGGCCCATCAGAAATAGTCACGTGGCCTAGTCACCCAAAGCGCGCTATTGCAGTATAACATAAGTCTCATTCGATCTCAGACACAGGGCATAGGGCAGTGATAAAAGCAAACTAGAGCTACGCGAGTTCATTTCGTGGTTTCCGTCAGAACCCACTTGATTGGAGAGTTGATTGAGTTGACCGGAGTTGGATTGCGAGATTGACTGCTGTTTGAGACTGCTGTTGATGATTGAGGGTGGCGACTGTCGCCATTGACCGGATCAGAGTAGGCCTGTCATCACTGTTTAGCGGGTACCAAAGGAGATCTCTTGAGGGTTCCAGCTGCCTGGGTGCCCAGCGGACGTCGGCTCACAACACCACATGTCCAGAGCCGCTTTAGTGGATGAGTCTAGATTCTAGGAGATACCTAGAGGAACATTTTATTTTCCTTATTACGGGTGAAGTTAACACTATTCCTCAGACTGATATTATCTTGACGTGTAGTTTAATATTTCTTAAATAATCTTGATAGTAGTGTTTTTTGAATAACGTTTGTGCCATTATGGAACCAGAGTGATACTGTGGATTTGATTCTTTTAATGCCTCTAATTGTTCTTCATAATTCTGATCTCAGGTATAACCTGTTCCCCAGAGTAGTGGCTAGGGTTAGGTTAGGAAGTGTACATCTGTTAGTTATAATTTTGTTGAAAGCTCTTAAGGCTTATTCATTGTAGAGTAGTTAATTTCTTTTTATTTTTAATACCATTTCAAGTGACTGATATTATTTTGTGAAAAGCCCTTAAGAGGCCTGTTTCATGTGCAAGCAACATTTAATACTTCAAATTTATTGTTGCCTGTGTTTCTAATAATTTCTATGTCATTTTTATAACTTTATTCCCCAGAGTAGTGTTTTAAGTTTAAGTTAAGAGGTGCTTATATTGGTGTAAATTATTATTTGATTGTGTTTGTAGTGTTGGAGGAATATAAGTGTTCAAATTTTACAGTGTGTCTCATTCATCCCAGTCACAGACGCTATCCTTCCACGTGGTCACGGATAGTTCATTTTGTGTAGTAGATTTAAGTGTTCTTGTGCTGGTTCTCGATTTTCAAGGGCGCTTCCACTGCCTTCTTTACCATCTATTAAATTTTAATAAACCCCAAGTCAAGGAGAAATTAAAGT
>NW_024729280.1:0-4078 GCF_018991925.1 Homarus americanus
CTTCAGTGCCATGACCCGTGGTGTGAGGGGAGGGCTCCAGTTCATTGTCACGAATTGGGGTGTGAAGGCCGGGCACCCTTTCAGTGCCATGAAACGGGGTGTGAGGGCCGGGCACCCCTACAGTGCTGCGAACCAGGGTGTGAGGGCCGGAAACCCTTTCAGTGACATGAATCGGGGTTTGAGGGCCGGGCACCCCTTAAGCACCATGACCCGGGGTGTGAGGGCCGGGCACCAATCCAGCACCATGGCCCGGGGTGTGAGAGCCGGACACCCCTTCAGTGAAATGACCCGGGGTGTGACGGCCGGGCACCCCTTCAGTGTCATGAATCGTGGTGTGAGGGCCGGGGACCCTTTCAGTTCCATGAAACAGGGTGTGAGGGCCGGGCTTTACAGTGCTGCAGGCAGGGGTGTGGTCAGGCACCTTCAGTAGAATGAATCAGGAGTGTAAGGCCAGGCTCCTTTCAGCACCATATTTGAGGTGTGGGCCAGAGCACCCCTTCAGTGCCATGACCCAGAATGTGAGAGCCGACACCCCATCAGTAATGATTTGACCCAGGGTGTGAGGGCCAGGAACCCCCCTCAGCACCATTGAGGTGGGGGCGGGCACCCCTTCAATTACCCATAACCCAGGTGTGTGGAATAAGGCACCCCTTCAGTGTCATGACCCAGGTGTGTCAGGGCCTGACACCCCTCCAGCACCATGGCCCGGGGTGTGATGGCTGGGCACCCTTTCAGTGCCATGAATCAGGGTGTGAGGGCCGAGCACCAACGTTAGGTACATGACCAGGGAGTGTGAGGGCCAGACCAAACTGATGCCATGGCCAGGGAGTGTGAGGGTGCCTCATCAGTGCCATGACCCGGGGTGAAAGGGACGGGCACCCCTTCAGCACCATGACCCGGGATGTGAGGGCCAGGCACCCCTTCAGTGCCATGACCCAGAGTGTGAGAGCTGGGCACCCTTTCAGCGACATGACCCGGGGTGTGAGGGCAGGGCACCCCTCCAGCACCATGGCCTGGGGTGTGAGGGCCGGGCACCCTTCCAGTGCCATGGCCTGGGGTCTGAGGGCCGGGCACCCTTTCAGTGACATGACCCGGGGTGTGAGGGCAGGGCACCCCTCCAGCACCATGGCCAGGGGTGTGAGGGCCGGGCACCCTTCCAGTGCCATGGCCAGGTGTGTGAGGGCCGGGCACCCCTTCAGTGCCATGGCCAGGGGTGTGAGTGCCGGGCACCTCATCATTGTCATGACCCGGGGTGTCAGGGCCGGGCACCCCTTCAGTGACATGACCCGGGGTGTGAGGGCCGGGCACCCCTTTAATGACATGACCCGGGGTGTGAGGGACAGGCACCCCTTCAGCACCATGACCCAGGGTGTGAGGGCCGGGCACCCCTTCAGAGCCATGACCCGGGGTGTGAGGGCCGGGCTCCCCTTCAGTGCCATGACCCTGGGTGTGAGGGCCGGGCACCCCTTCAGTGACATGAACAGGGGTGTGAGGGCTGGGCACCCTTCCAGTGTCATGAACTTCGGTGTGAGGGCCGGGCACCCCATAAGTGCCATGAAACGGTGGTGTGAGTGCCGGCCACCCATACAGTGCTTTAAACCAGGGTGTGAGGGTCGGGCACCCCTTCACATGACCCGGGTTATCAGGGCTGGGCACCCCTCCAGCACCATGACCCGGGCTGTGAGGGCCAGGAACCCCTTCAGTGCCATGATCCGGAGTGTGAGGGCCGGGCACCCTTTCAGTGACATGACCCGGGGTGTGAGGGCAGGGCACCCCTCCAGCACCATGACCCGTGGTGTGAGTGCAGGGCACCCCTCCAGCACCAAGGCCTGGGGTGTGGGGGCCGGGCACCCCTTCAGTGTCATGAACCGGGTGTGTCAGGGCCTGACACCCCTCCAGCACCATGGCCCGGGGTGTGAGGGCCGGGCACCCTTCCAGTGCCATGAAACGGTGTGTGAGGGCCGGGCACCACTTTAGGTACATGACCAGGGGTGTGAGAGCCGGGCAAACCTTCAGTGCCATGGCCAGGGGTGTGAGGGCCAGGCACCTCATCAGTGCCATGAATCGGGGTGTGAGGGCCGGGCACCCCTTCAGTGACATGACCCGGAGTGTGAGGGCCGTGCACCCCTTTAGTGACATGAACCGGGGTGTGAGGGCCGGGTACCCTGTGGCTATGACCCGGGTGTGAGACCAGGCACCCCTTCAGAGCCATGACCCGGGGGGTGAGGGCCGGGCACCCCTTAAGCACCATGACCCGGTGTGTGAGGGCCGGGCACCTCATCAGTGCCATGACCCGGGGTGTGAGGGCCGGGCACCCCTTCAGTGCCATGACCCGTGGTGTGAGGGGTGGGCTCCCCTTCATTGTCACGAATTGGGGTGTGAAGGCCGGGCACCCTTTCAGTGCCATGAAACGGGGTGTGAGGGCCGGGCACCCCTACAGTGCTGCGAACCAGGGTGTGAGGGCCGGAAACCCTTTCAGTGACATGAATCGGGGTTTGAGGGCCGGGCACCCCTTAAGCACCATGACCCGGGGTGTGAGGGCCGGGCACCAATCCACCACCATGGCCCGGGGTGTGAGGGCCGGACACCCCTTTAGTGAAATGACCCGGGGTGTGACGGCCGGGCACCCCTTCAGTGTCATGAATCGTGGTGTGAGGGCCGGGGACCCTTTCAGTTCCATGAAACAGGGTGTGAAGGCCGGGCACCCCTACAGTGCTGCGAACCGGGGTGTGAGGGTCGGGCACCCCTTCAGTGAAATGAATCGGGGTGTGAGGGCCGGGCACCCTTTCAGCACCATGACCCGGGGTGTGAGGGCCAGGCACCCCTTCAGTGCCATGACCCGGAATGTGAGAGCTGGGCACCCCATCAGTGATTTGACCCGGGGTGTGAGGGCCGGGAACCCCCTCAGCACCATGACCCGGGGTTGTGTGGGCAGCGCACCCTTTCAGTGCCATAACCCGGGGTGTGAGGGCCTGTCACTCCTTCAGTGCCATGACCCGGGGTGCAAAGGCCGGGCACTCGTTTAGGTCTATGACCAGGGGTGTGAGGGCTGGATGCATTCAGTGTCACTGAACCTGGAGTGAAGAGACCAGGCACCCCTTCACATGACCAGTGTAAGGGCAGGGCACCCCTCCAGCACCATGACTCGGGGTGTGAGGGCCAGGCACCCCTTCAGTGCCATGACCCGGAGTGTGAGGGCCGGGAACCGTTTCAACCCCATGACCCGTGGCGTGAGGGCTGGGCACCCCTTTAGGTCCATGACCCGGGGTGTGAGGGCCGTGCACCACTTCAGTGCCATGACCCGGGGTGTGAGGGCCGGGCACCCCTTCAGTGTCATGAACCGGGGTGTGAGGGCCCGGCACCCTTTCAGTGCCATGAACCGGGGTGTGACGGCCGGGCTCCCCTTCAGTGCCATGACCCGGGGTGTGTGGGCCGGGCACCCCTTCAGTGACATGACCTGGGGTGTGAGGGCCGGGCAACCTTTCAGTGTCATTAACCTGGTTGTGAGGGATGGGCACCCTTAAATGCCATGAAACGTGGGGTGAGTGCCGGCCATCCATACAGTGCTTTGAAAATGGGTGTGAGGTCCGGGCACCCCTACACTTGACCCGGGGTGTCAGGGCCGGGCATCCCTCCAGCACCATGACCCGGGGTGTGAGCGCCTGGCACCCCATAAGTGACATGAGCCGGGGTCTGGGGGCAGGGCACCCCTACAGTGTTATGAACCGGGGTGTGAGGGCCGGGCACCCATTCACATGACCCGGGGTGTAAGGGCCAGGCACCCCATTAGCACCATGACTCGGGGTGTGAGGGCGGGGTACCCCTTCAGTACCATGACCCGGGGTGTGAGGGCCAGGTACCCCTTCTGTGAAATCACCGGGGGTGTGAGAGCTGGGCACCCCTTCATTGACATCACCCGGGATGAGGGCCGGGCACCCTTTCAGTGACATGACCTGGGGTGTGAGGGTCGGGCACCCCTCCACCACCATGACCCGGGGTGTGAGGTCCGGGAACCCCTTCAGTGCCATGACCCGGGGTGTGAGGGCCGGGCACCCCTTCAGTGACATGACCCGGGGTT
>NW_024729281.1:0-80000 GCF_018991925.1 Homarus americanus
GAGAGGCACACATACTCCGTAGGTGGTGGACAGAGCAAAGTTAACCTATCGTACCAAGTAGCTCAGTAAAATGAGAGTCCAGTCGATATACAAATTTTCTGTTGGAAGTAATTTTAGCGAAAGACACCAGTCGTTTTCACCACCACGGACCTCATCATCCTGTCACGTCTATTACTCCAACCAGCCGTGTATCCTAACGACTAATACGCTAAACATCGCTAGTTATGTAATAAAGTGTTATTATTCATCGATTGTTTGTTTGTTGTTTGTATGGATAATTACGCTGTGTTGACTTTGGGGTCAGTGGAGTACAGGTATACAGTATAGTGCTCCTATAAATTACAGCTGTTGGGATCTTCCATGTGATGGGTGTCCGCTTATGGTGGCGCATTGATACAGCACAGTTGGCTCACAGCCACATAGTTGGTCTTCACAGCCACATAGTTGGTCTTCACAGCCACAATAGTTGGTCTTCACAGTTGGCCTCCGCACATAGTTGGTCTTCACAGCCACATGTTGGTCTCACAGCCATCGTTGGTCTTCACAGCCACATCGTTGGTCTCACAGCCACATAGTTGGCTCACAGCCAT
Source organism: Homarus americanus (assembly GCF_018991925.1). Lineage (NCBI taxonomy): Eukaryota > Metazoa > Arthropoda > Malacostraca > Decapoda > Nephropidae > Homarus > Homarus americanus. The sequence continues at coordinate 591 of NW_024729281.1, forward strand.
AGCTGGTCTCACAGCCACATAGTTGGTCTACAGCCACATAGTTGGTCTTTACAAGCTGGTCTTCAGCCAATGTTGGTCTCACAGCCACATAGTTGGCTCACAGCCACATAGTTGGTCTTGCACAGCCACATAGTTGGTCTTCACGCCACATCGTTGGTCTGTCACAGTTGGTCTGCTACATAGTTGGTCTTCACAGCCACGTAGTTGGTCTTCGTTACATGAGGTCTTCACGCCACATAGTTGGTCTTCACAGCCACAGTTGGTCTCAAGCCACATAGTTGGTCCACAGCCAATAGTTGGTCTTCACAGCCACATAGTTGGTCTTCACAGCCATGCAGTTGGTCTCACAGCCACATAGTTGGCCTCACAGCCACATAGGGTCTTCGCAGCCACAGTTGGTCTTCACAGCCGCTACATAGGGTCTTCACAGCTGCTACATGTTGGTCTTCACAGCCACGTGTTGGTCTTGGCAGCTACATAGTTGGTCTTCAGCAGCCATCGTTGGCTCTGCCAGCCACCCAGTTGGTCTCACAGCCACATAGTTGTTCGCTGTTGCCACATAGTTGGTCTCACAGCCACATAGTTGGTCTCACAGACACAGTTGGTCTTCCAGCCACATAGTTGGCTCACAGCCACTCGTTGGCTCGCTGTTGCCACTGTTGGTCTTCCAGCCACATCGTTGGTCTTCACAGCCACATAGCTGGTCTTCACAGCCTTACAGGCCTTGCTGCATAGTTGGTCTCAGCCACATCGTTGGCTCACAGCCACATCGTTGGTTCACAGCCACATCGTTGGCCTGGCACACATAGCTGGTCTTCACAGCTACATAGCTGGTCTTCACAGCCACGTAGTTGTTCACAGCCACATAGTTGGTCTTCACAGCCATGCTGGTCTTCACAGCCACATAGTTGGTCTCACAGCCGCTATCGTTGGTCTCCGTTACACGTTGGTCTTCACAGCCACATCGTTGGCCTCAGCCGCACAGTTGGTCTCACAGCCTGTCGCTGGCCTCGCAGCTGGCGCTGGTCTTCGTTGGCCATAGTTGTCTTCTCAACCACGAAGGGTTCGCAGCCGCTATGGTGCTGGTCTTCGCGAGGCTGGTCTTCAGCTACAGTTGGCTGCCGCTAATGTTGGTCTTGAGCCATTATGCTGGTTCACAGCCACATCGTTGGTCTTCGCAGCTGCTACAGTTGGCTCACAGCCAGACGTTGGCTCGTTGCGCCGCTAAGTTGCCCACAGCCTGCAGTTGGCCTCACAGCCACATAGTTGGTCTCACAGCCACATAGCTGGTCTTCACAGCCACACAGTTGGTCTCACAGCCACAGCTGGTCTTCAGCACGTAGCTGGTTCACGCCAGCCAGTTGGTCTCACAGCCACATAGTTGGTCTCACAGCCACATAGCTGGTCTTCACAGCCACATAGCTGGTCTTCACAGCCCACATCAAGTTGGTCTTCACAGCGCTAGTGCTGGCCTCACAGCCATGAGCAGTTGGTCTTCGCTAAGCCTCATAGTTGGCCTCACGCAGCCACATAGTTGGCCTCACAGCCACATAGGCAGCGCTATGTTGGTTCACAGCCACATGTTGGTCTTCACAGCCAAATAGTTGGCCTCACAGCCACATAGCTGGTCTGAGCCACGTAGTTGGTCTTCACAGCCACATATTGGTCTTCAAGCCACATAGTTGGCTCACAGCCACATAGCTGGCCCTCACAGCCACACGTTGGTCACAGCCACATCGTTGGTCTTCACAGCCACACTGCTGGTCTCCAGCCGCTGGTCTTGGCCTCTGGCAGCTGGTCTTCACAGCCACATAGTTGGTCTTCACAGCCACATAGTTGGTCTTCAGCCAATCAGTTGGCCTGGCAGCCATGCTGGCCTCACAGTACACGTTTAGCTGTGTTGCTCACACTACAGCTGGTCTCACAGCCACAGTTGGCCTCACAGCCACTAGCTGGTCTCGCAGCCACAGATGGCCTCACAGCCACATGTTGGTCTGGGCCACACTGTTGGTCTTCTGTGCCACAGTTGGTCTGGGCAGCCACATAGTTGGTCTCACAGCCACATGCTGGTCTCGCAGCCAGTTGGTTCACAGCCACATGTTGGTTCATGGCCACAGCTGGTCTTCACAGCCACATAGTTGGTCTACAGCCACATGGTTGGTCTCACAGCCACACATAGTTGGCTCACAGCCACACATAGTTGGTCTCACAGCCACGTGAGACCACATCAGGCCCGAGACTCTACCTGCGTCTCACCAGGACAATATCTGCAGGGATCTTATGTAAGTCGGGCACCAGCTGTCGTAAACACCACACACATTATTGATGGCTGGAAAGATTATCGGCGGCAATAAACCCGGCTTAGGTAAAGGATATTTACCCATGTTATGATACAGAGGAAGAAAATTTATCTCAGTGAGAGTCAGTACTAGTCAGTGTGTGAAGTCAGTGAGAGCCAGTGTGTGAGCTGTGTGAATCAGGTAAGGCCTTTCAGTGAGGTGTTAATCGGTGGTGTAAGATGACTATCTGAACATTATTCACCAGTTTATTTCACCTGAAGATTAAAACACCCTGACGATACCTGTGAAGGTTGCTAATGTTGTGAAGGTTAGGGTAGGTTAGGTGATGGTAGATGGTGGTAGGATGGGTGGTGGTGGGGATGATGGTGGGAGATGGTGGTGGTGGTGGTAGCAGGTGATGGTGGTGGTAGTGTTGGTGGTGGGGATGATGAGGTGATGGTGGTGCAGGTAGGATGGTGGTGGTGGGATGATGGTGGTGGTGTGGGGATGGTGGTAGTAGTGCAGGATGGTGGGTGAGGGGATGATGGTGGTGGGATGGTGGTGGTGGTGGAATGGTGGTGGTGGTGGTGGTGGGTAAGGTGGTGTGTGGTGATGGTGGTGGTGGGTAGGTGGTGGTGGGATGATGAGTGGTAGGTGGTGGGTGGTGTGTGAGGGAATGGTGGTGGGTGGGGATGGTGGTGGTGGTGGCAGTGGTGAGGTGGTGGTGGTAGTGGTTGGTGGTGGTGGTGATGATGATTGTGAGTGGTGGTGGGTGATGATGTGGTGGTGGTGATGGTGGTGGTGGTGGTGGTGACGGTGGTGGTGGTGGCGGTGGAAAGGAGTGGTGGTGGTAAGATGGTGGTGGTGGTGGTGTTGGTGGTGGTGGTCATGGTGGTGGTGGTGGTGATGGTGGTGATGGTGGTGGTGGTGGTGGGAGGATGGTGGTGGTGATGGTGTTGGTGGTGGTGGTAGAGTGGTGATGGTGGTGGTGGTGGTTGTGATGGTGGTGGTGGTGATGGTGGTGGTGGTGGTGATGGTGGTGGTGGTAGATGGTGGTGGTGGTGGGTGGGATGATGGTGGTGGTGGGATGGTGGTGGTGGCATTGGTGGTGGTGGTAATGGTGGTGGTAACGGTGGTGGTGGTGGTAGCAGTGGTGGTGGTGGCAGCAGTGGTGGGTGGTGGTGTGGTGTGGTGGTGTTGGTGGTGGTGATGATGATGATGGTGATGGTGGTAGCAGTGATGGTGGTGGGGATGATGGTGGTGGTGGTGGCAGTGGTGATGGTGGTGGTAGTGTTGGTGGTGGTGGTAGGGATGATGATGGTGATGGTGGTGGGATGGTGGTGGTGGTGGGGATGGTGGTGGTGGGGATTGTGGTGGTGGTGGTAACGGTGGTGGTGGTGGCGATTGTGGTGGTGGTGGTGGCACGATTGGTGGTGGTGGTGGTGGTGATGTGGTGATGGTGGTGGTGGTGGTGGTGGTGGTAAGGTGGGTGTGATGATGGTTTTAGTGGTGGTGGTGGCGGTGGTGGTGGTGGTGGTGGTGGCAGTGGTGGTGGTGGTGATGATGATGGTGGGGTGGTGTGGTGGTGGTGGTGGTGGTGGTGTGATGATGTGGTGTGATGGTGATGGTGGTGGTGGTTGTGGTGGTGGTAGCAGTGGTGGTGGTGGTGATGATGGTGGTGATGGTGATGGCGGTGGTGGTGGTGATGATGATGGTGGTGGTGGTGGTGGTGGTGGTGGTGTGGTGGTGGTGATGATGATGGTGGTGGTGGTGGTGGTGTGGCGGTGGTGGTGGTGGTGGTGGTTGACGGTGGTGGTGTTGTTGGTGGGTAGTGGCGGCAGTGGTGCTGGTGGTGATGGTGGCGGTGGTGGTGTTGGTGGTGGTGGTCATGATGATGGTGGTGATGGTGGTGGTGGTGAGGGTGGTGACGGTGGTGGTGGTGGTGGTGGCGGTGGTGGTGGTGGCATTGGTGGTGGTGGTGGTGAGGGATGGCGGTGGTGGTGGTGACGGTGTTGGTGATGGTGGTGGTAGCGATGTTTTGTGGTGATGGTGATGGTGGTGGTGACGGTGGTGTGGTGGTGACGGTGGTGGTGACGTTGGTGGTGGTGGTGGTAGTAGCAGCAGTGGTGCTGGTGGTGATGGTGGCGGTGGTGGTGGTGGTGATGATGGTGGTGATGATGGTGGTGATGGTGGTGGTAGTGGTGATGGTGATGATGGTGGTGATGGTGGTAGTGATGAGGGTGGTGTTGATTATGATGGTGGTGTAGTGGTGGTAGTGGTGATGGTGGTGGATTATGGTGTTGTGGTGATGGTGGTGATGGTGGTGGTGGTGGTGGTGGTGGTGATGATGATGGTGATGGTGGTGGTGGTGATGGTGGTGATGTTGGTAGTGGTGGTGTACAAATAAATGGAAAAGTTTGGATTAAATTGTTTCTTATCATCATTTCGTTAACAGTTCTTTAGCGATGTTTGTAATACCGTGTGCCTGTGATAAGATAAGAAGAGTAATCACCTCTCTCTCTCTCTCTCTCTCTCTCTCTCTCTCTCTCTCTCTCTCGTATTAAGTCACGTGTTTATAGCTGGCTCTTCGTAATAAACCATATATGACGAATATTATCTTTCTCAACCACCTATAGATCATAGGTTAGGTTAGGGTTAGGTTGGGTTTGGATTGGGTTGGGTTAGGTTGGGTTAGGTTGGGTTGGCTTAGGTTAGGTTTGAATTTCCCTTATGCTGTTTGATAAATGTGTCCCCAGAATAAACGTTTAGGTATGATTCAAGATGGCGTCAGAAGCTTAGCTGAACTGTAAACCTAGAACTCCTAACCGGACTTAACTTGCCTTCCATAACCTAACACTAACCTTCTAACCTAACCTAACCTAACCCTAACCTAACTTACCTCCGTATCAATAACTTAGGGCTGCCAGTGCCATAATATACCATATTCATATCCCTTCTCCCTCTCTTCTGCTCTACCCCCTCCCCTCTTCCTTCTCCTTCTCTTGCCCTTACTCTTTCTACGCTTTCTCCCTCTCTTCTACGCCTTCTCCTTCTCTTCTTCCTCCTTCTCCCTCTCCCCTTCTTCCTCTCTTCCCTCCTTCTCCTCTCTTCTCTCTTCCCTCTCCTTCTTCCTCTCTTCCCTCCTTCCTCCCCTCTCCTCTTCCTGCTCCTTCTCCTCTCTTCTCTCCTTCTCCCTCTCTCTTCTACTCCTTCTCCCTCTCCCCTTCTCCTCTCCTTCCTCCTTCTCCCTCTCTTCTACTTCCCTTACTCCTCTCCCTCTCTTCTCTCCTTCTCCTCTCCCCTTCTTCCTCCTCTTCCTCCCTTCTCCCTCTCTTCTCTCCTTCTCCCTCTCCCCTTCTCCCCTCCCTCTTCTACTCCTTCTCCTCTCTTCTCCTTCTCCCTCTCCCCTTCTCCCTCTCTTCCCTCCTTCTCCTCTCTTCTCCTTCTCCTCCCCTTCTCCCCTCTCTTCTCCTCCTTCTCCCTCTCCCTTCTCTCTTCCTTCTCCTTCTCCCTCTCTCTTCTACTCCTTCTCCCCTCTCCCCTTCTCCCTCTCTTCCTCCTTCTCCCCTCTCTTCTACTCCTTCTCCCTCTCCTTCTCCTCTTTTCCTCTCCTTCTCCCACTCTCCCCTTCTTCTCTCTTCCCTCCTTCTCCTCTCTTCTTTCTTCCTCCCTCTCTTCACCCTTCTCCCTCTCTTCACTCCTTCTCCTCCTCCCCTTCTCCCTCTCTTCCTCCTTCCCTCTCTCTCCCCTGCTCCTTCTCCCTCCCCTTCTCCCTCTCTTCTACTCCTTCTCCCTCTCTTCTACTCCTTCTCCCTCTCCCCTTCTCTCCCTCTCTTCCCTCCTTCTCCCTCTCTTCTCTTCTCCCTCTCTCTTCTCTCCTTCTCCCTCTTTTCCACTCCTTCCCTCTCCCTTCTCTCCTCCTCTCTTCTACTCCCTTCTCCCTCTCCCCTACTCCTCTCTTTGCTCCTTCTCCCTCTCTTCTACTCCTTCTCTCTCTTCTCCTCCTTCTCCCTCTCCCCTTCTCCCCTCTCTTCCCTCCTTCTCCTCCTCTTCTCTCCTTCTCCTCTCCCCTTCTCCCCTCCCCTCTTCTCTCCTTCTCCCTCTCTTCCTACTCCTTCTCCCTGTCCCCTTCTCCTCTCTTCCCTCCCTTCTCCCCTCTCTTCTCCTTCTCCCCTCTCCCCTTCTCCCTCTCTCTTTTACTCCTTCTCCTCTCTTCTACTCCTTCTCCCTCCCCTTCTCCCTCTCTTCCCACTCCCTTCTCCCCTTCTCTTCTACTCCTTCTCCCTCTCCCCTTCTCCCCTCTCTTCTCCTTCTCCTCTTCTGCTCCTTCTCCTCTCTCCTTCCTCCTTCTCTTCCCTCCTTCTCCCTCTCTTCCTACTCCTTCTCCCCTCTCTTCTCTCCCTTCTCCCCTCTCTTCCCTCCTTCTCCCTCTCCCTTCTCCCTCTCTTCTCCTCCTTCTCCCCTCCCCTCTTCCTCTTTTCTTCCTCCTTCTCCTCTCTTCTCTCCTTCTCCCTCTCCCCTTCTCCTCTCTTCTACTCCTTCTCCCTCTCTTCTACTCCTTCCTCCCCCTCTCCCCTTCTCCCTCTCTTCCCTCCCTTCTCCCCTCTTCTACTCCTTCTCCTCTCTCCCCTTCTCCCCTCTCTTCTACTCCTTCTCTCTTCTACTCCTTCTCCCTCTCCCTTCTCCTTCCCTCCTTCCCTCCTTCTCCCTCTCTTCTCTCCTTCTCCCTCTCTTCTCTCCTTCTCCCCTCTCTTCCCTCTCTACTTCTCCTTCTCCCCTTCTCCCCTCTCTTCTCTCCCTTCCCTCTCCCCTTCTCCTCTCTTCTCTCCTTCTCCCCTCTCTTCCTCTCCTTCTCCCCTCTCCCCCTCTCCCTCTCTTCCCCTCCTTCTCCCTCTCTTCTCCTTCTCCCTCCCCTTCTCCCCTCCTGCTTTCAGCCTGCCCTCTCTTCTCCTTCTCCTCCCTCTTCTCTCCTTCTCCCCTCTCCCCTTCTCCCTCTCTTCTCCTCCTTCTCCCTTCCCCTTCTCCCTCTCTTCCCTCCTTCTCCCCTCTCTTCTCCTTCTCCTTCTCCCCTTCTCCCTCTCTTCTCCTCCTTCTCCCTCTCTCCTTCTCCTTCTCCTCTCCCCTTCTCCCCTCTCTTCCCTCCTTCTCCCTCTCTTCTCTCCTTCTCCCCTCCCCTTCTCCCCTCTCTTCTCCCTTCTCCCTGTCCCTTCCTCTCTCTTCTCCTTTTCCCTCCCCTTCTCCCCTCTCTTCTACTCCTTCTCCCTCTTCCTCCCTTCTCCCTCTCTTCCCCCTTCTCCCTCTTCCTACTCTCCTGCCTCTCCCCTTCTCCCTCTCTTCCTCCCTTCTCCTCCTCTTCCTTCTCCCTCTCCCTTCTCCCCTCTCTTCCTCTCCTTCTCCCTCTCCCTTCTCCCTCTTCCCTCCTTCTCCCTCTCTTCTCTCCTTCTCCTTCTCCCTTCTCCCCTCTCTTCTCCTTCTCCCTCTCTTCTTCTCCTTCTCCCCTCTCCCTTCTCCCTCTCTTCCTCCTTCTCTCTCTTCACTCTTCTCCCTCTCCCTTCTCCCTCTCTTCTCCCTTCTCCCTCTCCCATTCTCCCTCTCTTCCTCCTTCTCCCTCTCTTCTCCTTTTCCCTCTCCCCTTCTCCCTCTCTTCCTCTCCTTCTCCCTCTCTTCTCCTTTCCTCTCCCTTCTCCCCTCTCTTCCTCCTTCTCTCCCTCTCTTCCACTCTCTTCCTCTCCTCTTCCTCTCCTTCCCCCTCTCCTTCTCCCCTCTCTTCTCTCCTTCTCCCTCTCCCCTTCTCTCTCTTCCGCTTCTCCCCTCTCTTCCTCCTTCTCCCCTCTCCCCTTCTCCCTCTCTTCCTTCTCCTCTCTTCACTCCTTCTCCCTCTCCTTCTCCCTCTCTTCTCTTCTCCCTCTCTTCTTTCCTTCTTCCTCTCCTCCTCCTCTCTTCCTCCTTCTCCCTCTCTTCCTCATTCTCCCTCTCTTTCTCCTTCTCCTCTCTTCTTCTCTCCCTTCTCCCTCTCTTCCTTCCTTTTCTCCCTTCTCCCTCTCTTCACTTCTTCTCCCTCTCTTCTACTCCTTCTCCTCTCCCCTCCTCTCTCTTCTCTACTTCTCCCTCTCCCCTTCTCCCTCTCTTCCTCTCCTTCTTCCTCTCTCCTTCTCCCCTCTCTTCCCTCCTCCTCCTCTCTTCTCTCCCTTCTCCCTCTCTTCCCTCTCCTCTCTTCTACTCCTTCTCCTCTCTCTCCTCCTCTTCCTCCTTTTCCTCTCCCTTCTCCCTCCTTCCCTCCTCCCTCTCTTCTTCTCCTTCTCCTCTCTTCCCTCCTTCCCTCCTTCTCCTCTTCCTCCTTCTCCTCTCTTCCTCCTCCTTCTTCTCTCCCCTTCTCCCTCTCTTCTGCCTTCTTCCTCCCTCTCCCTTCTCCTCTCTTCCTCCTCCCTCTCTTCTCCTTCTCCTCTCTTACTCCTTTCTTCTCTCTTCTACTCCTTCTTCTCTCCTTCTCCCCTCCCTCTTCTCCTTCTCCCTCTCTTCTCTCCTTCTCCCCTCTCCCCTTCTCCTCTCTTCTCTCCTTCTTCCTCTCCTTCTCCCTCTCTTCTCCTTCTCTCTCCTTCTCCTCTTTTCTCCTTCTTCCTCCTTCTCCTCTCTTCCTCCTTCTCCTCTCTTCTCCCTTTTCCCTCTCCCCTTCTCCTCTTCCCTCCTTCTCCCCTCCTTCTCTCCTTCTCCCTCTCCTTCTCCTCTCTTCCCTCCTTCTCCCTCTCCCTTCTCCTCTTTCCTCCTTCCTCCCTCTCTTCTACTCCCCTTCTCCCTCTCCCTTCTCCCTCTCTTCCTCTCCTTCTCCCCTCTCCCCTTCTCCCTCTTCCTCCTTCTCCCTCTCTTCTCTCCTTCTCCCTCTCCCTTCTCCCTCCTCTTCTTCTCCTCCCTTCCTCCTTCTCCCCTCTCTTCTCTCCTTCTCTCCCCCTTCTCCCCTCTCTTCCCTCCTTCCCTCTCTTCTCTCCTTCCTCTCCCCCTTCTCCCTCTTCTCCTCCCTTCTCCCTCTCCCCTTCTCCCTCTCTTCCTCCTTCTCCCCTCTCTTCTCTCCTTCCCTCTTCCTTCTCCCTCTCTTCCCTCCTTTTCCCTCTCTTCTCTCCTCTCCTCTCCTTTCTCCTCTCTTCCTCTCCTTCCTCCCTCTCCCCTTCCTCCCTCTCTTCTCTCCTCCCTCTCCCCTTCTCCCTCTCTCTTCTCCTTCTCCCTCTCCTTCTCCCTCTCTCTTCTCTCCTTCTCCCTCTCCCTTCTCCCTCTCTCTTCTCCTTCTCCCCCCTCCCTTCTCCCCTCTCTTCCTCCTTCTCTCTCTTCTCCTTCTCTCCCCCTTCCTCCCTCTTCTCCTTCTCCTCTCCTTCTCCCTCTCTTCCTCCTTCTCCCTCTCTTCTGCTCCTTCCTCTCCCTTCTCCTTCTCTTCTCTCCTTCTCCCTCTCCCCTTCCTCCCCTCCTCTTCCTCCCTTCTCCCTCTCTTCTTCTCCTCTCTCCCCTTCCTCCTCTCTTCTTCTCCTTCTCCTCTCCCCTTCTCTCTCTCTTCCCTCCTTCTCCCTCTCTTCTCTCCTTCTTGCTCTCCCCTTCTCCCTCTTTCTACTCCTTCTTCCCTCCCTTCTCCCTCTCTTCCCTCTACCTTCTCCCTCTCTTCTCTCCTTTCCTCTCCTTCTCCCTCCTTCCTCCCTTCTCCCCTCTCTTCTCTCCTTCTCCTCTCTCCCTTCTCCCTCTCTTCTCCTTCTCCCTCTCCTTCTCCCTCTCTTCCTACTCCTTCTCCCTCTCCTTCTCCCTCTTCCCTCCTTCTCTCTCTTCCTTCCTTCTCCCTCTCCCCTTTCCCTCTCTTCTTCTCCTTCTCCTTCTCCTTCCTCCTCTTCTTCTTTCCTCTCCCTCTCCTTCTCCTCTCTTCCTCCTTCTCCCCTCTCCCTTCCTCCTCTCTTCCCCTCCCTTCCTCCCTCTCTTCTCCTTCCTCCCCTTCTCCCTCTCTTTCCTCCTTCTCCCCTCTCTTCTCTCCCTTCCTCTCTCTCCCCCTTCTCCCTCTCTTCCTCCTCCCCTCTCTTCTCTCTTCCTCCCTCTCTTCTTCTCTCCTTCCCTCCTCCCTTCTCCCTCTCCTTCTCCTCTCTTCCTCCCTTCTCCCTCTCTTCTCCTCCTTCTCCCTCTCTTCTCTCCTTCTCCCCTCTCCTTCTCCCTCCTCTTCTACTCCCTTCCCTCTCCTTCTCCTCTCTTCTCCTTCTTCTCCCCTTCCTCCCTCCTCTTCCCTCCTTCTCCCCTCTCTTCCTCCCCTTCTCCTCTCTTCCTCCCTTCTCCCTCTCCCCTTCTCCTCTCTTCCTCCTTCTCCCTCTCCCCCTTCTCCCTCTCTTCTACTCCTTCTCCCTCTCCCCTTCTCCCCTCTCTCTTCCTCCTTCTCCCCTCTCTTCTCCTTCTCTCTCCTTCTCTCTCTTCTCCTTCTCTCTCCTTCTCCCTCTCTTTTTCCTCCCCTCTCTTCCTCCTCCTTCTCCTCTCTTCTACTCCTTCTCCCCTCTCCTCCTTCTCCCTCTCCCTTCCTCCCTCTCTTCTCCTTCTCCCTCTCTTCCACTCCTTCTCCCCTCCTCTTCTCCTCCTTCTCCCTCTTCTTCTCTCCTTCTCCCTCTCCCCCCCCTTCCTCTCCCTCTCTTCCCCTCCTTCTCCTCTCTCCTTCTCCTCTCTTCCTCCCTTCTCCCTCTCTTCTCCTTCCTCTCCCCTTCTCCCTCTCTTCTACTCCTTCTCTCTCTCCCCTTCTCCCTCCCTCTTCCCTTCCTCCCCTCTTCTGCTCCTTCCCTCTCTTCTACTCCTTCTCCCTCTCTCCTTCCTCCCTCCCCTTCTCCCCTCTCACCCCTCCTTCTCCCTCTCTTCTCTCCTTCTTCCTCTCCCCCTTCTCCCCTCTCTTCTCCTTCTCCCTTCTCCCCTCTCTTCCCTCCTTCTCCCCTCTCTTCTCTCCTTCTCCCTCTCCCCTTCTCCCTCTCCCCTTCCTCTCTCTTCTCTTCTCCTCTTTCTCCTCTTCTCCCTCTCCCACCCCACACACCGTGACCTATGACGTGGTGAGTGTGGCACAATTGACCTATAGTGTGGTTGGGTGTGGCATAATGGAGCTATATGTTATGGTGAAGGGTGTGGCGCAGGTGACCTATAAAGTGGTGGAGGGTGTGGCACAAGTAGCTATAGTGTGGTTGGGTGTGGCACAAGTAAACCCATAGTGATTGGTTGGGTGTGGCACAAATGAACCCACTAGTGTGGTAGGTGTGACAGTAGACTGAAATAAGGTTGCACGATGGGTGTGGCCAGTTGTTGACCTTAGGCGTTTTATTTCGGGTTGTTTTACTCACGGTGTTATAATGGCTGCTCCTCTTTCTTTGTTATCAATTGTTGTAAGTAATGTGTATACATGTTGTAGTAGTAGTAGTATTTATTTGTAGTATTAGTAGCCATTGTTTAGTAGCCATTGTTTGTAGTAGTAGTAGCCATTGTTGTAGTATTAGGCATTGTTTGTAGTAGTAGTAGCCATTGTTGTAGTAGTGTAGTAGCCATTGTTGTAGTAGTAGTAGTAGCCATTGTTGTAGTAGTAGTAGCCATTGTTTGTAGTAGTAGTATGCATTGTTGTAGTAGTAGTAGCCATTGTTGTAGTAGTAGTAGCCGTTGTTGTGTGTAGTAGTAGCCATTGTTGTGATAGTAGTATGCATTGTTGTGGTAGTAGTAGCCGTTGTTGTAGTAGTAGTGCCATTGTTTGTAGTAGTGGTAGCCATTGGTAGTAGGTGGTAGCCGTTGTTGTGAGTATTAGTAGCCATTGTTGTGGTGGTAGTAGCCGTTGTTGTAGTAGTAGTGGTAGCCATTGTTTGTAGTAGTGGTAGCCATTGTTTGTGATGTATTAGCCATTGTTGTTGGTGGTAGTAGTAGCATTGTTTGTAGTAGTGGTAGTACATTGTTGTAGTAGTAGTGGCCATTGTTGTTGTATTAGTGGCCATTATTTATTTGTTAGTAGTAGTAGCTATTGTTTGTAGTAGTTAGCCATTGTTGTAGTAGTAGTATGCATTTTTGTAGTAGTAGTAGCCATTGTTGTAGTAGTAGTGGTAGCCATTGTTGTGATGTGTAGCCATTGTTGTAGTGTTAGTAGTACGTTGTAGTAGTGGTAGCCATTGTTGTGGTATTAGTAGTAGCCATTGTTTGTAGTAGCCGTTGTTGTAGTATTAGTAGTGACCATTGTTGTAGTAGTAGTAGCCATTGTTTGTGTTGGTAGTAGCCATTGTTGTAATAGTAGTAGCATTGTTGTAGTGGTAGTAGTAATATTGTTGTGGTATTAGTTAGTGACCATTGTTGTGGTAAGTAATGGTTATTATTTGTAGTAGTAGTAGCCATTGTTGTAGTATTAGTGGTATACATTGTTGTAGTAATTGAGTAAGTAGCCATTATTTACATGTAATGTTATTCATTGTTGTAGTAGTAGTAATTATTTGTAGTAGTAGTAGCCATTGTTGTAGTGGTAATGGTAGCCATTGTTGTAGTAGTAGTAGCCATTGTTGTAGTAGTAGTAGCCATTGTTGTAGTAGTAGTAGCCATTGTTGTAGTAGTAGTAGCCATTGTTGTGATAGTAGTAGCCATTGTTGTGATAGTAGTAGCCATTGTTGTAGTAGTAGTAGCCATTGTTGTAGTAGTAGTAGCCATTGTTGTAGTAGTGTTGTAGCCATTGTTGTGATAGTAGTAGCCATTATTTATAGTAGTATTAGTCATTATTTGTAGTAGTAGTTTATCCATTGTTGTAGTAGTAGTAGCCATTGTTGTAGTAGTAGTAGTAGCCATTGTTGTAGTAGTAGTAGTAACCATTGTTGTGGTAGTAGTAGCCATTATTGTTGTAGTAGTAGTAGTAGCCATTATTGTAGTAGTAGTAGCATTGTTGTAGTAGTAGTAGCCATTATTTGTAGTAGTATGTAGCCATTGTTGTGAGTGGTAGTAGCCATTATTGTAGTAGTAGTAGCCATTGTTGTAGTGGTAGTAGTATGCATTGTTGTAGTAGTAGTAGTAGCAATTTGTAGTAGTAGTAGCCATTGTTGTAGTAGTAGTAATACCATTGTTGTAGTAGTAGTAGCCATTGTTGTAGTAATAGTAGTAGCCATTGTTGTAGTAGTAGTAGCCATTGTTGTAATTGTAGTAGTAGTACATTGTTGTAGTAGTAGTAGTAGCCATTATTTGTGATAGTAGTAGCCATTGTTGTAGTAGTAGTAGCCATTGTTGTAGTAGTAGTAACCATTGTTGTGATAGTAGTAGCCATTGTTTGTAGTAGTAGTAGTAGCCATTGTTAGAGTAGTAGTGGCCATTTACATGGTAGTAGTAGTAGCCATTGTTGTATTAGTAGTAATAGGTGTTGTAGTAATGGCAATGTTGTGAGTAGTAGTAGCCATTGTTGTAGTAGTAGTAGTAATATTGTTGTAGTATTAGTAGCCATTGTTGTAGTAGTAGTAGCCATTGTTGTAGTAGTAGTAGTATCATTATTTGTAGTAGTAGTAGTTATTTTGGTACATTGTTGTAGTAGTAGTAACCATTGTTGTAGTAGTAGTAGCCATTGTTGTAGTAGTAGTAGCCATTGTTGTAGTAGTAGTAGTAGCCATTGTTGTAGTAGTAGTAATACATTGTTGTGATAGTAGTAATACATGTTGTAGTAATAGTAGTAGCCATTGTTGTAGTAGTAGTAGCCATTATTTGTAGTAATAGTAGCATTTATTGTATTAGTATTAAATTGTTGTAGTAGTAGTAGCCATTGTTGTAGTAGTAGTAGCCATTGTTGTGGTAGTGGTAGTAGCCATTGTTGTAGTAGTAGTAGCCATTGTTGTGAATGTAGTAGCCATTGTTTGTAGTAGTGTAGTTGTTGTAGTAGTGATTGCATTGTTTGATAAGTAGTAGCCATTGTTGAGTAGTAATACTTGTTGTAGTAGTGGTAGCCATTGTTGTAGTAGTAGTAGCCATTGTTGTAGTAGTAGTGTCATTATTTAGCAGTGTAAGTTGCATTGTTGTAGTGGTAGTAGCCATTGTTGTGGTAGTAGTAGCTTTGTGATGGTGTAATACATTGTTTGTAGTAGTAGTAGCCATTGTTGTAGTAGTAGTATGCATTGTTGTAGTAGTAGTAGCCATTGTTTGTGTAGTAGTTAGTAGCCATTGTTGTAGTAGTAGTAGCCATTGTTGTATTGTAAGTAGCCATTGTTGTAGTAGTAGTAGCCATTGTTGTGATAGTAGTAGCATTGTTGTAGTAGTAGTAGCCATTGTTGTAGTAGTAGTAGCCATTGTTGTAGTAGTAGTATCCATTATTTGTAGTAGTTAGTAGCCATTGTTGTAGTAGTAAATAGTAGCCATTGTTGTAGTAGTAGTAGCCATTGTTGTAGTAGTAGTAGCCATTATTTGTAGTAAGTAGTAATAATTATTGATGTAATGTAGTAGCCATTGTTGTAGTAGTAGTAGCCATTGTTGTAGTAGTATTAGCCATTATTGTAGTAGTATTAGCCATTGTTGTAGTAGTAGTAGTAGTAGCCATTGTTGTAGTAATAGTAGTACATTGTTGTAGTAGTAGTAGCCATTGTTGTAGTAGTAGTAGTAGCCATTGTTGTAGTAGTAGTAGCCATTGTTGTAGTAGTAGTAGTAGTAGCATTGTTGTAGTAGTAGTAGTAGCCATTGTTGTAGTAGTAGTAGCCATTGTTGTAGTAAGTAGTAGCCATTGTTGTAGTAGTAGTAGTAGCCATTGTTGTGTGTAGTAATGCATTGTTGTAGTAGTAAGTAGTAGCCATTGTTTGTAGTAGTAGCCATTGTTGTAGTAGTAGTAGCCATTGTTGTAGTAGTAGTAATTATTGTTGTAGTGAAATAATGCCATTGTTGTAGTAGTAGTAGCCATTGTTTGTATTAGTAGTAGCCATTATTGTAGTATAGTAGTAATCATTGTTGTAGTATTTGTGGCCATTGTTGTATTAGTAGTAGCCATTGTTTGTAGTAGTAGTAGCCATTGTTGTAGTAGTAGTAGCCATTGTTGTAGTAGTGGTAGTAGCATTGTTGTAGTAGTAGTAGCCATTGTTGTATTAGTAGTAGCCATTGTTGTAGTAATTAGTTGCATTGTTGTTGTAGTATGCATTATTTATTTATGTGTAGCAGCCATTGTTGTAGTAGTAGTAGCCTTGTTTAAGATGGTGGTGATTGTTAATTCTCGTGGTCAGGTCGGAGAAATTATATACGATTTTCAATGATGGAAAAATCGTTATTTTTTTTCGATTTTTTCTTCACTTTTTTATTTATTTTTTGTATTTTTTGTTTTTTGTTTTTTGTTGTTGTTGTTTTTGGGCATGCAGAAAAATAATTTAAACAAAATTGAAATTGAAAACATCACAAAACTTTTCCACCACACAACCACAAACACCATAACCCACAAACCACAGTCCTCAAAACGAAGGAAAACGACCACACAAACGACTCATGGGTGCTATGGTTTCTCTCCACTAATTAATGCTTGATTGAAACAGTTACGAGGTTCCCTACTAGACCACAGACACACACACACACACACACACACACACACACACACACACACACACACACACACACACACACACACACACACAGGCCACAGATTCTCAGTAACTCCTGGCTAGTACACTGAGATGATTTGGGCGATTCTGATTGGCTGGTTTAGCAAACTATGACGTTTTGATGGTTGGATAATGACGTCATATTGGGCGAGACTAATATGCTAAGATGATTTAAAGCGATTCTGATTGGCTGGTTGGCAAACTATGACGTCGTGATGGTGGATAATGACGTCATAAGGGCCCGAGACTAATATGCTAAGATGATTTAGCGATTCTGGTTGGCTTGTTTGGCAAACTATGACGTCATGATGGTGAATAATGACGTCATGTTATGGGCCCAGACTAATAAGTAAGATGATTTAAGCGAATCTAATTGGCTGGTTGGCAAACTATGACGTCATGATGGTGGATAATGACGTCATATTACCTGTGACTCTAGGTGACGTAAGAACGTATCTAATTGTTCCTTTAAGTTATAACTCAACGTGTTCATAAAGTGATGTTGAGGTGGCTGTAACGGTGTCTTCACTCGAGTCGCACTTGAGGTTAGAATTAACGTATGACCTGACCCTCCGTGTACGACTGACCCGCACCTGAAGTGCGGCCTGACCCTCTACCTGGCGTACGACCTGACCCTCCACCTGGCGTATGACCTGACCCTCCACCTTACATGCTGACCTGACCCTCCACGTACGACCTGACCCTCCACGTACGATCTGACCCTCCACGTACGACCTGACCCTCTAGCTATTCCTCCAAGTAACTTAAAATTGACGTAAGACTTTTTAAGACTTGAAGGATTATGAGGCATTCTGTTAGCGTCTTATGAAGGTAATATGGCTGGTCATATTGGGGCCGTTGACCCTTTTATGTCTCATATTGGCCACTATGCACCAATTTGAGTACAGTGACACTTTTATTTAACGGACTATGTAGAGAGGAAGTCCGCTATATCGAGGGTCCGTTAAATGTGAAAAAATCCATCTAATGAACTATAATGAAAGTCCGTTTTATCGAGGGTTTGTAAAGATAGAATGTCTTCATCTAACGGATTATATAGATGAAAGTTCCGCTATATCGAGGGTTCTGTAAATATAAAACCTCTATTTAGCGGATTAAGAGATATAATCCGTTATATGGAGGTTTAAGTGGTCTAAGGTGTCGCTGGTTCGATCCCCGGGCACTTGTGGTTTTGTGAGATGGAAATAGGGACCTGACAGTGTAGTCAGGAAGGTACAGTGTGGCAAAGTTACAGTTAGTGAAGGTACAGTGTAGTGAAGGTGCAGTGTAGTGGAGGTACAGTGTGGTGAAGGTACAGTGTAGTGAGAGGTACATGGTGTAGTGAAGGTACAGTGTAGTAAAGGTACAGTGTAGTGAGAGGGTACAGTTGAGTGAAGGTACAGTGTAGTGAGAGGTACAGTGTAGTGGTACAGTGTAGTGAAGGTGCAGTTAAAGGTACAGTTGGTAGTGAAGGCTGGTAGGTGAAGGTACGGTGTAGTGAATAATGGTCATGAAGTGAAGGTACAGTGTGATTGAAGGCAGGTATGTGTGAAGATTTTGTGGTGTGGGCTCAGTGTGAGAGGTGCAGTGTGGTGAATTCTGGTGTGGTGAAGGTACAGTGTGAGTGAAGGTACAGTGTGGTGAAGGTGCAGTGTAGTGAGAAAGGAATACAGTGTAGTGAATGTACAGTGTAGTGAAGGTGCAGTGTGAGTGAAGGTACAGTGTGTGAGTGCAGTGTAGTGTGAAGTTGCAGTGTAGTGGAGGTGTACAGTGTGAGTGGGTGCAGTGTGAGTGAAGGTATTCAGTGTAGTGGAGGTACAGTGTAGTGAAGGGGTGCAGTGTAGTGAAGGTACAGTGTGGTGAGAGGTACATTGTAGTGAAGGTACCAGTGTGGTGAAGGTATGCAGTGGTGAGAGGTACAGTGTGGTGAAGGTACAGTGTAGTGAAGGTACAGTGTTGAGGGTACAGGTGAAGGGTGTGGTGTAGTGAGAGGCGTGTGAGTGAGGAGGTGCAGTGTAGTGAAGAGTGTGTTGAGTGAAGAGTCAGTGTGTGGTGAAGGTACAGTGTAGTGAAGAGGTGCAGTGTAGTGAAGGTACAGTGTAGTGAGGGTGCAGTGTAGTGGGGCCTGTTCGTGGTGAATGGCCAGTGTGGTTGACAATTACAGTGTAGTGAAGTGCAGTGTAGTGAATGGAGTGTGTGAAGGTACAGTGTTTTGAGTGAAATGTGGTGATAATAGATTTGCAGTGTAGTGAGGTACAGTGTAGTAGTGAAGGTACAGTGTAGTTGAAGTACAGTGTAGTGAAGGTACAGTGTGAAGGTTGAAGGTACAGTGTAGTGAAGGTGCAGTGTGGTGAAGGTACAGTGTAGTGAAGGTTGCAGTGTAGTGAGGTTACAGTGTGTGAAGGTACAGTGTGTTGAAGTACAGTGTGAGAGGTGCAATTGTAGTGAAGGTACAGTGTGGTGAAGGTAAGTGTGTGGAAGGTACAGTGTAGTGAAGATAGATGTAGTGAAGGTACAGTGTAGTGAAGGTACAGTGTAGTGAAGGTACAGTGGTGATGCAGTGTAGTGAAGGTACAGTTGTGAAGAGTTGAATGTAGTGAAGGTACAGTGTAGTGAAGGTACAGTGTAGTGAAAGGTGCAGGTGTAGTGAAGAATGCAGTGTAGTGAAGGTACAGTGTAGTGAAGATAAGTGTAGTGAAGGTACATGTAGTAAGAAGTTAGTGAATTAGTTTAAAGGTACAGTTGTAGTGAAAGGAGTGTAGTGAAAGTTTGGTGAAGAGGTACAAGTGTGTAGTGAAGGTACAGTGTGAGTGAAGGTCAGTGTATGGTGAAGGTACAGTGTGAGTGAAGGGTGCAGTGTAGTGAAGGTACAGTGTAGTGAAGGTACAGTGTAGTGAAGGTACAGTGTAGTGAAGGTACAGTGTGGTGAAGGTGAATGTAATTGAAGGTGCAGTGTAGTGAAAGGTACAGTGTAGTGAAGGTACAGTGTAGTGTGAAAGG
Organism: Homarus americanus; assembly: GCF_018991925.1. Taxonomy (NCBI): domain Eukaryota; kingdom Metazoa; phylum Arthropoda; class Malacostraca; order Decapoda; family Nephropidae; genus Homarus; species Homarus americanus. Next base: position 19,429 of record NW_024729281.1, read on the forward strand.
CACAGTGTAGTGAAGAGGCACAGTGTGGTGAAGGTACAGTGTAGTGAGGGGTGCAGTGTAGTGAAGGGCACAGTGTAGTGAAGGCACAGTGTGGTGAAGGTGCAGTGTGAGTGAAGGTACAGTGTGAGTGAAGGTACAGTGTGGTGAAGGTACGGTGTGGTGAAGGTGCAGTGTAGTGAGGTACAGTGTGTGAGTACAGTGTAGTGAAGGTACAGTGTGGTGGAGGTACAGTGTGAGTGAAGGTACAGTGTAGTGGAGGTACAGTGTAGTGAAGGTTACAGTGTAGTGGGGGTACAGTGTAGTGAAGGTGGTGTAGTGAGTACAGTGTTGAAGGTGAAGGTACAGTGTAGTTGAGAAGGCAAGTGTAGTGGAGGTACAGTGTTATTGAGGTACAGTGTAGTGAGAGTGCAGTGTAGTGAAGGGTACAGTGTAGTGAAGGTACAGTGTAATGAAGGTACAGTGTAGTGAAGGGTACAGTGTAGTGAAGGTATTTGGTGTAGTGAAGGTACAGTGTAGTGAAGGTACAGTGTAGTGAAGGTACAGTGTAGTGAAGGTACAGTGTAGTGAAGTACACAGTGTAGTGAAGGTGGTGTAGTGAGGGTACAGTGTGAGTGAAGGTATAGTGTAGTGAAGGTACAGTGTGAGTGAAGGTCATAGTGAAGGTACAGTGTAGTGAAGGTTACAGTGTAGTGTGATGTGTCTCTCTGTTCCTGATTGGCTGTCTTATCTGTTGGGGTCACCGGGGGGTAATATAGGAATGAATACAGTCTCTGTCTATCTGTCTGTAAATCCGTTCTTGCGTAATCCGTTCCTGATCAGTCCTTGCATCAATCCGTCTCTTGCGTCAATCCGTCCTTGCGTCAATCCGTTCTTGCGTGAACGAGCTGTGAACGATAACGGACAGATAATACGTCAATTTAGTCTTAGTTACTTGCTCTTGTTAGACCTCACTTGGATTACTCAGTTCAGTTCTGGTCACCATACTACAGAATGGATATAGAATCATTGGAAAGAATCCAGAGGAGAATGACAAGACTAATCCCGGCATTAGGAACCTTGAGTACAGAGACAGGTTAAAGCATCTTAATTTGCACTCCCCTCGAGACGTGGACGGAGAGCGAGGGATATGATAAGTGTGTAAAGTGGAAGTCAGGGCTAAATAAAGGTGATATAACAAAGGTACTCAAACTATCCAACCAGGGCGGAACTCGTAACAATGGTTTTAGATTCAGGCAGGAAATAGATGAACTTACAACACTTTTTGGGTATAAATTAACAATAATACTAACATAAATTGAAGGAACTATGATTATAAGTAGATTTAAGTAGATAAGTAAAACGGGTAAAGTCTGAAGGCATTTTCCTGGTGACGTAAACCATAAGAGACTCTATATGGAAAGGACATGAAACCTCAACCGTGATGGTAAGTTAGTCTCAGTGCTGACAGAGGCCTCTTCGTCCTTCACCTCAACATTATTACATACATACATACATACATACAGTCATAATACATACATCCCACACACACACACACACACTCAGATGGATTTATTTATATGGTGTGTTCTTGTAAATAATAGTAGTGTGGGAGTCTCCACCAACAGCGGCGGCCCAGGTAAACAAACTCAATTGTGTGTATGTGTGTTTGTTTTGTTTTGGTGTTTGTTCACTCTCTATCTCTAATATTGAGTATCTTGAGTGTGTATGTGTGTGTGTGTGTGTATGTATTTTGGTGTGTGTGTGTGTGTAAAACCTCCTCCTGATACAGAGTTAAGAATTTATCACATACATAAACAGATAAACTGGGTGATAGATAGATAGTACAAATAGATACTTCCCCTCATCAATTTTCTTCACCATCCCCTCGCTTCACCTCTCCCCTCGCTTCCCCCCTCTCCCTCCTTTCCCCTCCCTCCCTCGCTTCACCCCTCCCCCCTCCTTCACCCCTCTCCCCCCTCCTTCACCCCCCCCCTCCCCTCCTTCCACCCCTCCCTCCTCCTTCACCCCTCCCCTCATTCCCCCTCCCTCATTCCCCCTTCCCTCGCTTCACCCCCTCCCCCTCCTTCACCCCTCTCCCCCTCTTCCCCCTCCCCTTCACCCCCTCCCACCCCCTCCCCTCCTTCTCCCCCTCCTTCACCCCTCTCCCTCTCCTTCACCCCCTCCCCTCCTTCACCCCTCCCCTCCTTCACCCCCTCCCCTCCTTCACCCCTCCCCTCCTTCACCCCTCCCCCTCTGCTTCACCCCCTCCCCCTCCTTCAACCTCCCCCTCCTTCCCCTCCCCCCCTCCTTCCCTTGTGTCTGTCTTTTCGATGATGTTTGAATGTGTGGACAATCTGAATGTGTATAAGCTGCTTGACTGTATATATTAGTTGTGTGAATGTGTATAGCTCCTTGTATGTGTTTAGGCCATCTGAATGTGTGTATAGGTTGTTTGGATGTTATATCAGCCCCACTGGTGTTCACTATATAAACCCTGGTGTCCACTTATAAACCCGCCTTGGTGTCCACTATAAACCCGCCTTGGTGTCAACTATATAAACCCCGCCTGTCACACTACCTTGGTGTCCACTATATAAACCCTTGTCCACTAACCCGCCTTGGTGTCCACTATATAAACCCCCTTGGTGTCCACTATATAAACCGTCTTGGTGTCCACTATATAAACCCGCCTTGGTGTCCACTATATAAACCCGTCTTGGTGTCCACTATATAAACCCGCCTTGGTGTCCACTAAACCCGCCTTGGTGTCCACTAAACCCGCCTTGGTGTTATTTCTGCCGTCAGTATAGAACAAAGCTCTATGTGGTTTTTTCCCCGGACACGTTGCCACATCCAGGGATCAGAAAATCTTTCGAGTATGTCTAAACTTTGCCATTAGTGTCACTTGCCAGATCTACTGACCACAAAATCTTTGAGTATGTCTAAACTTTGCCATACTAGGATTGCCATTGATAACAAAGGCCTCTGTAGTTTTGGGATGGCTAAACATCAGAATTTGTGCTGTATACCTGCATGGTCTATGTATTGTATAGTAAACCATGTATAATTATATACATATACTGAAATTTTATATAGATCCACAATGGAAACAAGATAAGCCTCAATAAAACCACACAGGAGTCTTGTCATTCTCCCTCTGAATTCTTTCCAAGGATTCTATATCCATTCTGTAATACGGTGACCAGAATTGAACTTATGTAATCAGTGAGGTCTCCAAGCTCAAGAAATAGTTTTAGGATGGCTTTGCTAGTCTTGTAACTAAAATATCCTTTGTTAACCTTAAAATAGCCTTTGTTAGCCTTAAATGACTACATATCATTTGTTGGGTCAGGTCAAGTTAGGTCAGGTCAGGTTAAGTTAGGTCAGGTCAGAGTTAGGTCAGGTCAGGTTAGGTTAGGTTAGATTTAGTTTCGGTGAGAGTGATCGCCCGTCTGGCAGGTAGGTAAGGCCGCCGCTCCCGCTGCCATCGTTGTGTACACTGGCAGGATGGCTGACTGGTGAGTGGTGACCTCTGCCGTGTAAATATTGTACTGGTGACATACGGGAGTGTTGTCATCACCAGGTTCCCACATATTTATCTCTATCGTGTGACAATAATGGTGAAATGATGTATGTGTGTGTGTGTGTGTTTGCTTCTTAGATACACATACATACTATAAATACATACACATACATACTATAAACACATACACATACTATAAATACATACACATACACACTATAATCACATACACATACATACTATTATACACATACATCAAAACACATACACATACATACTATAAACACATACACATACACACTATAAACACATACACATACATACTATTAACACATACACATACATACTATTAACACATACACATACACACTATAAACACATACACATACATACTATAAACACATACACATACATACTATTAACACATACACATACATATAAACACATACACATATACATACTATTAACACATACACATACATACTATTAACACATACACATACATACTATTAAACATACACATACACACTATAAGCCTACCTCCGTCAGGAGTGAAGGAACTGCTGTTCTCATTAAGCAGCGAGAGTTTTGGGTTTTATTCGTTCCGGAGTTTTATTTTGCTACTGGGAACGGAGATGAGGCAGTGAGGGAGAGGGAGGCAGGAGGGAGGGCAGTGAGGGTAGTGGGGGAGAGGAGGGGGGCAGTGAGGGGAGAGGGGGATAGTGGGGGAGGGGCAGTGGGGGGAGAGGGAGGGCAGTGAGGGGAGAGGGGGGATAGTGGGGAGGGGGCAGTGGGGAGGGAGGGGGCAGGGGGGAGGAGAGGAGGGGAGGCAGGAGGGATAGTGGGGAGAGGGAGGGGGCAGTGAGGGAGGGGCAGTGGGGGAGGGTAAGTGAGGCGAGAGGAATTTTTATTTATTTTTTTTGTACCACTTACAGCTGCCAGTTGTGTGCATATTTCCTCCTGTGAACTGTAGCACAAGGGATTACATAGTTCACAAAGGGCCATTACAACAGTCCCACAGTAGTCGGGATATTATGGCACTGAATGTTACACAGTGTTTCCCGTACAGTGTTTGGTTCTGTACTGAGAGGAAGACTTGTTGACGACTGCGTGGTACAAGAGTGTGTGGCCGCATGTCTGGCCACACACTGAAGAAGACTTGTTGACGACTGCGGAGGTACAGGAGTGTGTGGCCGCATGTCTGGCCACACACTGAGAGGAAGACTTGTTGACGACTGCGTGAGTCAGGGGTGTGTGGCCGCATGTCTGGCCACACACTGAGGAAGACTTGTTGACGACTGCGTGAGTACAGGAGTGTGTGGCCGCATGTCTGGCCACACTGAGAGGAAGACTTGTTGACGACTGCGTGAGTACAGGAGTGTGTGGCCGCATGTCTGGCCACACACTGAGAGAGAAGACTTGTTGACGACTGCGTGGAGTACAGAGTGTGTGGCGCATGTCCTGCACACTGAGAGAGAAGACTTGTTGACGACTGCGTGAGTACAGGAGTGTGTGGCCGCATGTCTGGCCACACACTGAGAGGAAGACTTGTTGACGACTGCGGGAGTACAGGAGTGTGTGGCCGCATGTCTGGCCTGAGAGGAAGACTTGTTGACGACTGCGAGTACAGGAGTGTGTGGCCATGTCTGGCCACACACTGAGAGGAAGACTCTGACGACTGCGTGAGTACAGGAGTGTGTGGCCGCATGTCTGGCACACACTGAGAGAACTTGTTGACGACTGCGTGAGTACAGGAGTGTGTGGCCGCATGTCTGCCACACACTGAAGAACTTGTTGACGACTGCGTGAGTACAGGGTGTGTGGCGCATGTCTGGCCACACACTGAAGAACTTGCTGACGACTGCGGTGAGTACAGGAGTGTGTGGCCGCATGTCTGGCCACACACTGAGAGGAAGACTTGTTGACGACTGCGTGAGTACAGGAGTGTGTGGCCGCATGTCTGGCCACACACTGAGAGGAAGACTTGCTGACGACTGCGTGAGTACAGGAGTGTGGCCGCATGTCTGACCACACACTGAGAGGACTTGTTGACGACTGCGTGAGTACAGGGGTGTGTGGCCGTATGTCTGGCCACACACTGAGAGGAAGACTTGTTGACGACTGCGTAGTACAGGGTATGTGGCCGCATGTCTGGCCACACACTGAGAGGAAGACTTGTTGACGACTGCGTGAGTACAGGAGTGTGTGGCCGCATGTCTGGCCACACTGAGGAAGACTTGTTGACGACTGCGTGAGTACAGGAGTGTGGCCGTATGTCTGGCCACACACTGAAGAAAACTTGTTGACGACTGCGTGGTACAGGAGTGTGTGGCCGCATGTCTGGCCACACACTGGAAGGAAGCTTGTTGACGACTGCGTGAGTACAGGAGTGTGTGGCCGCATGTGTGGCCACACACTGAGAGGGAGACTTGTTGACGACTGCGTGGTACAGGGTGTGTGGCCGCATGTCTGACCACACACTGAGAGGGAGACTTGTGACTGCGTGAGTACAGGAGTGTGTGGCCATGTCTGGCCACACACTCTGACATTTAGTCTTGTAAGAGAAAGGAAGGAGGGAAGGAGGGAGGAAGTAGTGAGGATGGTTGGAATGAATGAAGGAAGGAAGGAAGGAGAGAGGGCAGTAGTGAGGATGGTTGGAATGAAGGAAGGAAGGAAGGAGGAGTTAAACATTACAACACTGACGCAAAACATTGACTTAAAAAACACAAATTTAAAACCTAACTAAAACACAAACTCCAAAACATTGACTCAAACACAAAAACATGGACCCCAAAACACATGATACAAGATGGCGATCATTTATCAAGCATTTAATAGGACTGGAACTAGCAAACCATCATTTGTCAACGCTATTAAAATGCTAGTCATTTTTTACTTCTTTGGTCAGATTTATTTGAATTCTTGAGTTATTTATTTATTTATAATTATTGCCGTTTCAGTTTATTTCCGTTCTATATATTTTTTATTTACTTATTGTATTTATTTTTAATTGTATATGTGTGTGTTTGTCTTAGTGTATGTATGTATGCAAGTAAAACGCACACAGCAACACACACGTATAGTAGGATACGTACAACCTCGACCTAAGCTCTCTGGTTTCTCAACATCTTTTCACTAAATAACAACACAGACACTAAACTACGGCAGCCAATCAACAACGACCAGCCATTACATCTCAGCCAATCAGCTTTTGCCTTTCAATCTGGGAGGAAAGTATTGCAAACTGTGCTGGATCTCCCATTAACTAATGAACGCGAGTGAAAAGGTTAACAAGCAAAAAAGAATGAATGGCGAGATGTTTAGGGAAAAATGTCTAATAAATTCGTGTTTAGGGGAAAAAATAGGAGAAAAATGTCTAATAAATTCGTGTTTAGGGAAAAATAGGAGAAAATGTCTAATAAATTCGTGTTTAGGGAAAAATAGGAGAAAATGTCTAATAAATTCGTGTAGGAAAAATAGGAAAATGTCTAATAAATTCGTGTTTAGGGGAAAAATAGGAAAATGTCAAATAAATTCGTGTTTAGGGGAAAAATAGGAGAAAATGTCTAATAAATTCGTGTTTAGGGAAAATAGGGAGAAAATGTCTAATAAATTCGTGTTTAGGGGAAAAATGGGAGAAAAATTTAGTAAATACGGGTTTAGTAAAATAGGAGAACAATATCTATTAAATACGGGTTAAGAAAAATGGAGATTTGTTATTTTGTAGTGATGAGGACGACTAAGGATGATAATATTACAAAATTAGTAATGAAACAAGAATTAAATAAGATTTTATTTATATTTTTACTTATTTTACATATTTACGTGATTTACAGATTTTACAGATATTTGAATTATATGTTTTAGTTTACTGATATTAAAAAAATTGTTTGTTATATTTATCATTTAATATATATAAGTAAATAAGATGTTTTATATTTTTTACATATCTACATTATTTACAGATATTTACATTTTACATTTAAGTTATATTTATCATTTAACATATATATATAATAATTACAAATTGGTCAGGTAATTATCAAAGCGAATGATCAAAATGGCTGGGACAATAAACCCGTAATTGAATATGTTAATTTGACTCTATTGGCCACACAAAATACTAATGATTGCCCTTTCATCAACACCCAATGGTCATTAGCAATTTCAATATATTAACCAATAAAGAGAGGGAAATAAAATCACTGATCCAGACCTGGAATGAATGTGTTTTGGGGTAACAATTCAAATTCAGAATCTAATTTATATATAACATGGTGACGTTGGGGATAGGCTAGGTTAGGTGTTGTGGTTAACCTGTGTGTTGTTACCTGTGTGTTGTGGTTACCTGTGTGTTATTGTTACCTGTGTGTTGATGTCACCTGTGTGTTGATGTCACCTGTGTGTTGATGTCACCTGTGTGTTGTGGTCACCTTTGTTGTTACCTGTGTGTTGTTGTTACCTGTGTGTTGTTACCTATGTGTTGATGTTGGGTAACTTGTGTAATGATACTGATATATTGGATAATAATAATAATAATAATAATAATAATAATAATAATAATAATGACTTTTTGATCACCTCCATATCAATAAGTGAATCACCTGAAGAATAACCACCTATCCTAAAGAGCCATGGCCCTTAAGGTTATATAAGGAACCATGGCCCTTTAGGTTATATAAAGACCATGGCCCTTAAGGTTACTATATGGAACCATGGCCCTTAAGGTTATATATGGAACCATGGCCCTTAAGGTCACATACTGTAAGTAGCCATGGTCCTGATCTCACCTATGCGGCCATGGCCCTTAATGTTAGCAAGAGCCATGGCCCTCGACGTGAAATAGTCATGGCCCTTTAGGTTATATAAGGCCATGGGTCTAGGGTGAAATAAAGAGCCATGGCCCTCAAGGTGAAATAGTCATAGCCATTAAGGTTACATAATTAGCCATGGGCTAATGGTGAAATAAGAGCCATGGTCCTACACACTAGGAACCATGGCCCTTAAAATCACATAAGGGCCATGGCCCTTAAGGTCATTTCAGTGAAAATGCTCATCACTTTCCTTAGCGAGCCACCACCACTGGGGGTCCTTAATCAAAATTCTAGATGGGAAATTTCCCTTGGATCTCCGTCGCTTTGAGGTCGTAAACACCGACAATAAAAGCCAAGTGTGCACGTCTTTTTTTTCCCGCCGCCGACGTCTGGCAGGGGAGAAAAACCCTCATATTCCCTACAATCATCAGCACGTCTGGAAATTGGCTGGAAGACTGTTTTTACGGCCGGCACACTCATTCATGCCTCCAAGAAGTCTGGAAAAAGATGTATTACGCTTCCTGGAAAATGGTCCTGGAGATGGCTACTCTTTCTCTGTAAATATCGGAGCGTTTGGTTTATGAGGAGATGTCTTATGGTTTCTGGCAGTGGGGTGAAGTGGGTCTGTAAACGTGAAGGGTTGGGTGGTGGTGGTTGTGTGGTTGGTGGTTTTGTACGTGAAGCGGGTCTGTAACGTGAAGTGGGGGTGGTGGGTTGTGGTTGGTTGAAGGGGTCGAAACGTGAAGCGGGTCTGTAAACGTGAAGCGGGTCTGGAAACGTGAAGCGGGTCTGGAAACGTGAAGCGGGATGAAAACTCAGTTCGTTTCTATAATCATCAACACGTGTACAATTTGCCTGGTAAAAAAAATAATTTAAAAATCTCTACTAAGCGTCACCCTAAGGAACCCTGGAACTGTGGAACCCTGGAACTGTGGAACCCTGGAACTGTGGAACCTTGGAACTGTGGAGCCCTGGAACTGTGGAACCTTGGAACTGTAGAACCTTGAAACACTAGAACCTTGAAACACTAGGACCTGAAATACTAGAACCTGAAACACTAGGACCCTGAAACACTAGAACCCGACTTTACAGAGCACCCGTAACCTCTCTAGCCAACGGTCTCATTTAACCTAACACAACCTAACTTAACCTAACCCCTCTAGCCAACGTCTCATTTAACCTAACCCTCTAGCCAACGGTCTCATTTAACCTAACCCCTCTAGCCAACGGTCTCATTTAACCTAACTTCCTAACACCTCTAGCCAACGGACTCATTTAACCTAACCTAACCTAACTAACTTACCTAACCCTCTAGCCAACGGTCTCATTTAACCTAACCTAACAACAACCTAACCAACCTAACCCCTCTAGCCACCGGACTCCAAAACCCTCATATGTGGAAGTAGCGTCAAGGGAACATGGGCCCTAAAATTGGTCCAATCATCTCACGCCCTTAAGACAGACTCGAGATAGCAATGTAAAGGGATGGGACTTAGGTTAGGTTTAGGTTAGGTTAGGTTGAGTTGGAATTAGGGAATGGAGTTTACAAAATCTTGAGTGATATTTTGTGGTGGAAAGTCAAGTCGTTCTGGTAAAGGGATTCTTACATAATTATCCATCATTAATAAATTTTTCTTTTTCTCCTCTATCTCCACCATTATTATCTCCACCTTCTCCTCCATCTCCTACATCTCATCCTCAGTCTCCCTCCTCCTCTTCCTTTTTCTTCCATCTCCTCCTCCTCCACCACTTCCTTCTTCTTCCATCTCTCCCCTCCACCACTTCCTTTCCTCTTCCTCCTTCACCTCCACCTATCTCCACCTCTTCTTCCTCCACCTCTTCCTCCTCCTAGTTCCTATTTTTCGTGGGTATTTTCCGTCAGTTTTGGTTTTAAGAAAAGTTCAGTATTTTGAAATAGCTGTATTGTTATAGTTTCATAGTGTAAATGTTTGTCCACGTTGCAAATACAAGCAGTTGTGTGTGGGGAAATTGTTGCAATGGTATACGTCATGTTGCAGTGTTTTATTGCCTGTCTCAATGGTAGTGATGTATAGGCGTTTGGTTTGGCTCTTTTCTCTATATTACTAAATCAAGTAATTGGTTTATTGGTAATTTATTTTTTTTATATTTAATTGTGTTTTATAACTAATTTTGTTTTATACTTAATTTTGCTTTATAATTAATTTTGTTTTATAATTAATTTTGTTTTATAGTTAATTTTGTTTTATATTTAATTATGTTTATATTTAATTGTTTTATAATTAATTTTGTGTTATAGTTAATTTTGTTTTATATTTAATTGTGTTTATATTTAATTTTACTTTATCTATATAATTAGTTTAATGTCTTTACAGTGTAGTATTTTTGTAACGCCTAAAAATCTGGAAGTAATTTCGTGGCTATTAATTTTTTATGTTTAGATATTAATTTTGTATTAAATTTTTACTGTTGATGTCAGTTGTGGATATAGTGATGTCAATTGTGGATATAGTGATGTCAGATGTGGTTATAGTGACGTCAGTTGTGGATTTAGGGGCTTCAGTTGTGAATCTAGTGATGTCAGCTGTGGATTTAGTGACGTCAATTGTTTATATAGTGATGTCAGTTGTGAATTTAGTGATGTTTTTGTGAATATAATGGCGTCAGTTGTGGATATAGTGATGTCAGCTGTGGATTTAGTGACGTCAATTGTGGATATAGTGATGTCAGCTGTGGTTAGTGACGTCAATTGTGGATATAGTGATGTGTCAGCTGTGGATTTAGTGACGTCAATTGTGGATATAGTGATGTCAGCTGTGGATTTAGTGATGTCAGTTGTAAATTCATCGTAGATTTCTTGTTTCGTTGCTCACTTACCTTGTACGCTCTACCATGCCTTGACACCTGCAATTAGAGGTATTGCAAGCAATACTATATCTGGTTATGAACAAATGTATGTGAATATTAATTAAGGTTTTATCGCTATTTTCTCCTTTCTGATTCGTTTTATTTTATTCCGTTCAAGTTTTCGGTCGTAAAGTTGAGCGTTTATAGTTGGCCGTAAGTATAACACACGAGAATGAACCCAATTTAAACTTACACGGGTCTAAATCCTGTCAATATTGAACGCTTTGTTGATTCCTAACCTAACATAATCTGACCTAACTTAACCTAATCTAACCTTACCTTACCTAGCTTAACTTACATAACCTAACCTGACCTAATACACGGGTCTAATTCTGTCAATATTGAACGCTTTGTTGATTCCTAACCTAACATAATCTGACCTAACTTAACCTAACCTAATCTAACCTTACCTAACCTTACCTTACCTTTTAGCTTAACATAACCTAATCTGACCTGACCTAGAGATCATACACGGGTCTAAATCCTGTCAATATTTGAATGCGTTGTTAATTCCTAACCTTATCTAACCAAACCTGACCTGACCTAACCTAACTACTTGACCTAACCTAACCTTACTTGACCTAACCTAACCTTACTTGACCTAACCTAAGCTAACCACGCGTTTGTTGTCCTAAATTCACATGATCAGATATTATCGGAGAACACATTACAAGCCGCGTCGGTAATAATATAAACACGGAACCAAACCGGATTCGAACCCTTGATCCCGAACCCTGGACCGAGTAAGTCTCCAGCCCTTGTAACACAATTGGGTTGGATCTTTTAGGGATCAGGGCAATGGCCGCTCACACACACGGAGTTGGATACCACCTGATACCCAACTGATCCTGTAATTTACGCCTGATACACGGGCTGAATTTACCTTCCTGTAGGTTCGAAGCTTCGTCTCGCTGCCGTAGATAATTCAGGGCTTCGTGTGTTGTTTTGTCTTGGTAATTAGCGAGTGAAGAACATGTAGCTGGCTGACCTGACCTGACCTGACCTAACCTAACCTGACCTGCCTAACCTGACCTAACCTAACCTGACCTAACCTAACCTGACCTGACCTAACCTATGCAACATTTATTAGTTCTGATGCATCACCTGAAGAATCTTCACCCCAGCTTATATCACCAGATTAACCACCCTGGCGCTAACCTAACCTAACCTAACCTAACATATAACCTATAGTGAAGCCAAGTCGCCATAACTGTTCAGTATATCAAGATAAATAATATTGTATTAATTTATATATGGATTAGTAATAAATCTAAAGAGGGGGGTGGGTGGAGGGGGTACCAGGAAACTATCAAACTGGGTCGTGTTTATGTGTGTGTTCCGTGTCCACCGCCAAGCACTACTGTTGTTATGGTCACACACTCATTCCCAACCGAGCTGAGGAGAAAAGGAGGAGGAGGAGGTGGAGGGAGAGGAGTTATATAGAAAAACACTTACCACTACTTTGCTGTCACCGGAATGTTGCACATGTGGAGGGCTACATCTAGTGCGGAGGGACGGCGGCAGTGTCTTTCCGGCGTTGGCGCTCGTCTGCCTCGGTATACAGTCGGGCTAACTCGAAAGTATTGACACCTTCTCGTGTGGTGCTCCTCAAGCGTTACGGTGTGGAGTAATCGTCTCCCAGGTGAGGGGGTCGATTTGGCAATTTTTCAGGTTTATCTTAAGACTATCCTTATACCCTTTCAGTTGCCCGCCAGCGTTACGTTTACTATTCGTTAGGTGACTGTAAAGTAGCTGCTTTGGCAGTCTATTGTCGTCCGTGCAGGTAAGATGGCCAGTTCAGCATAGTTGTTCGTCGGATAATGGCAGCCTCGATGCTCCTACAGTTAGTGTCAGCAAGAATACTGGCATTGTTCTCTTGTCTTCCCAGCGAACTCGGAGGACGGAACGTAGACTACATTGGTGAAAGTTTTCAAGTGCCTTGAGGTGCCTCCTGTATGTGACCCATGTCACATACAGATAATTGTAGATAATTTCAGTTCTACAGCTGAAGACACGGGTATGGAGTCTGCCAATGGCTTGAGATGCACATCTGACCCGATGTTGAATCTCTTCATCGATGTCTGCGGTGGTGGGCAGGTGGGAGCCGAGATACTGAAAGTGGGTAACATGAGGGTAGTACCGTTAAGCTGGATGGATGGTGGAGGTGTGGGTGAACCAGGGGCAGACTGAAGAGAATCTGAGTCTTACGCACATTCACCTCGAGGCCGAATGTGTATACGCATCTACGTAGGTGTTCAGGATCTCCTGTAGGTCGTGTTCAGTGTGAGCGACAAGGGTGAGGTCGTCTGCATACTGAAGTTCAGTAATGGAAGCTGCCGACACCTTTGTTCTTGCCTGGAGTCGTCTTATGTTGAAAAGTCCTTCACCCGGTACTGGATGTCCACCCCTGACGGCTAAATTGGCACTGGCACGAGTAAGGAATTCAGCCAAGAAATGGAAAAGAGAGTTGGTGCCAGTACACCTTGTTTAACCCCTGTTTGGATGGGAAGAACTCAGACTGGGTGCCACAACAACAATGACATTGGTGTAGGGTTTGTAGTATACGCCATCAGGGCAGTGAAGGAGGTAGAGGTGGTGTAGTACTAAGACACAACAACTATGATAGCATTAGTTTAGTATCAGTGGTACACGTCATCACAGTTCTGTCTTGTGTGTCAGTAGTCAGCTTGTTGGGTGTAGTTTGTGTGCTGTCATGAATAAAAATTTGGGTCATATGGAGATTAGACGGTTGGTGGTTAAATATCCTAACCTAACCTAACCTAACCTAACCCAACCAAACCTAACCTAACCTAACCTAACCAAACCTAACCTAAAGTGATATAAAATAAACTAATAACCTAACGTAACAACTGTACATAACATATAACATAACATAACACTACCTACCATAACATAACACTACCTACCATAACATAACACTACCTACCATAACATAACACTACCTACCATAACATAACACTACCTACCATAACATAACACTACCTACCATAACATAACACTACCTACCATAACATAACACTACCTACCATAACACTACCTACCATAACATAACACTACCTACCATAACATAACACCTACCATAACACTACCTACCATAACATAACACTACCTACCATAACATAACACTACCTCATAACATAACACTACCTACCATAACACTACCTACCATAACATAACACTACCAACATAACACTACCTACCATAACACTACCTACCATAACATAACACTACCTACCATAACATAACACTACCTACCATAACACTACCTACCATAACATAACACTACCTACCATAACACTACCTACCATAACATAACACTACCTACACATAACATAACACTACCTACCATAACATAACACTACCTACCATAACACTACCTACCATAACATAACACTACCTATAACACTACCTACCATAACATAACACTACCTACCATAACATAACACTACCTACATAACATAACACTACCTACCATAACACTACCTACCATAACATAACACTACCTACCATAAATAACACTACCTACCATAACATATCACTACCTACCATAACATAACACTACCTACCATAACATAACACTACCTACCATAACACTACCTACCATAACATAACACTACCTACCATAACATAACACTACCTACCATAACATAACACTACTACCATAACATAACACTACCTATAACACTACCATAACATAACACTACCCACCATAACATAACACTACCCACCATAACATAACACTACCTACCATAACACTACCTATAACATAACACTACCTACATAACACTACCTACCATAACATAACACTACCTACCATAACATACACTACCCACCATAACTACCTACCATACATAACACTACCTACCATAACATAACACTACCTACCATAACACTACCTACCATAACATAACACTACCTACCATAACACTACCTACCATAACATAACACTACCTACCATAACATAACACTACCTACCATAACATAACACTACCTACCATAACACTACCTACCATAACATAACACTACCTACCATAACACTACCTACCATAACATAACACTACCTACCATAACATAACACTACCTACCATAACACTACCTACCATAACATAACACTACCCACCATAACAACATAACACTACCACCATAATAACATAACACTACCCACTAAATATAACACTACCACCATAACATAAACTACCTACTAACACTACCTACCATAACATAACCTACTTATAACATAACACTACCTACCATAACATAACACTCACTATAACACTACCTACCATAACATAACACTACCTACCATAACACTAACACTCACCATAAATAACACTACCTACCATAACACTACCACTAACATACCTCATAAATAACACTACCACCATAACACTACCTACCATAACATAACACTACCCACCATAACACACTATAACATACACCACCATAACACTACCACATAACATAACACTACCTACCATAACATAACACTACCTACCATAACATAACACTACCTACCATAACACTACCTACCATAACATAACACTACCCACTATAATACATACCATAACATCTACCCACCATAACACTACCCACCATAACATAACACACCACCATAACATAACACTACCTACATAACACTACCCACCATAACACACTACCACATAACATAACACACCTACCATAACACATACCCCATAACACTACCTACCATAACATAACACTACCCACCATAACATAACACTACCCACCATAACATAACACTACCCACCATAACACTACCTACCCATAACACTACCCACTATAACACTACCACCATACATCTCACCACCATAACATAACACTACCTACCATAACATAACACTACCTACCATAACACTACCTACCATAACATAACACTACCATCACCATAACACTACCTACCCATAACATAACACTACCCACCATAACATCACTATAACACTACCTACCATAACATAACACTACCCACCATAACATAACACTACCTACCATAACATAACACTACCCACCATAACACCACTCCACCATAACATAACACCACCTACCATAACATAACACTACCTACCATAACATAACACTACCCACATAACATAACACTACCTACCATAACACTACCACCATAACATAACACACCTACCATAACATAACACTACCCACCATAACTTTTAACACACACCATAACATAACACCCTACCATAACACTACCTACCATAACATAACACTACCTACCATAACATAACACTACCCACCATAACATAACACTACCACCATAACACCTACATAACATACATAACATAACACATACTAACATTTAACACTACCCACCATAACATAACACTACCTACCATAACACTACCTACCATAACAACATAACACTACCTACCATAACATAACACTACTCACCATAACATAACACTACCACCATAACACTACCTACCATAACATAACACTACCTACCATAACACTACCCACTATAACATAACACTACCTACCATAACATAACACTACCTACCATAACACTACCTACCATAACATAACACTACCCACCATAACATAACACTACCTACCATAACATAACACTACCTACCATAACACTACCTACCATAACATAACACTACCTACCATAACATAACACTACCCACCATAACACTACCACCATAACATAACACTACCTACCATAACACTACCACCATAACATAACACTACCTACCAATAACACTACCTACCATAACATAACACTACCTACCATAACATAACACTACCTACCATAACATAACACTACCCACCATAACACTACCTACTATAACATAACACTACCCACCATAACACTACCACCATAACATAACACTTACCACCATAACATACACTACCACATAACACTACCCACCTTTATAACAAACCACACATAACATAACACTACCTACATAACACTACCACCATAACATAACACTACCCACCATAACACCACCACCATAACATAACACTACCAATAACACTACCTACCATAACATAACACTACCTACCATAACACTACCTACCATAACATAACACTACCTACCATAACACTACCCACCATAACATAACACCACCCACCATAACATAACACTCACCCACCATAACATAACACTACCTACCATAACACTACCTACCATAACATAACACTACCCACCATAACATATAACACACCATAACAAACAATTAACATAACCTACTACACCATAACATAACACTACCTACCATAACATAACACTACCCACCATAACATAACACTACCACCATAACACTACTCCACCATAACATAACACTACCTACCATATAACACTACCTACCATAACATAACACTACCTACCATAACATAACACTACCCACCATAACACTACCCACCATAACATAACACCACTCACCATAACATAACACTACCTACCTAACATAACACTACCCACCATAACACTACCTACCATAACATAACACTACCTACCATAACATAACACCACCTAAACATAACACTACCTACCATAACATAACACTACCCACCATAACAACACTACCCACCATAACATAACACTACCTACCATAACACTACCCACCATAACATAACACTACCTACATAACATAACACTACCCACTATAACATAACACTACCTACCATAACACTACCTACCATAACATAACACTACCCACCATAACACTACCCACCATAACATAACACTACCTACCATAACACTACCCACATAACATAACACTACCCACCATAACATAACACTACCTACCATAACACTACCTACCATAACATAACACTACCCACCATAACATAACACTACCCACCATAACATAACACTACCTACCATAACACTACCCACCATAACATAACACTACCCACCATAACACTACCTACCATAACATAACACTACCTACCATAACATAACACTACCTACCATAACATAACACTACCTACCATAACACTACCCACCATAACATAACACCACACATAACACTACCCACCATAACATAACACTACCCACATAACACTACCACCATAACATAACACTACCCACTATAAATAACACTACCACCATAACATACCACATAACACTACCCACCATAACATAACACCACCATAACATAACACTACCCACCATAACATAACACTACCTACCATAACATCATAACACTACCTACCATAACATAACACTACCCACCATAACACTACCTACCATAACATAACACTACCTACCAACATAACACTACCTACCATAACATAACACTACCTACCATAACACTACCCACCATAACATAACACTACCTACCATAACATAACACTACCCACCATAACATAACACTACCCACCATAACATACCTACCATAACATAACACTACCTACCATAACATAACACTACCTACCATAACACTACCTACCATAACATAACACTACCCACCATAACACTACCACATAAACACTACCTACTATTACACTACTACCATAACATAACTTTCACTACCTACCATAACACTACCTACCATAACATAACCTACTTGGATTTACTTCTATCCCCCAGATAGCGTTAGCATGTGTAATCATCAGGTGGAATAAGCCGACGGCAGGGGGCGGGTGGGTGGGGGTGGGGTGGGGAGGGTGGGAGTGGGGTGGGTGGGAGGTGTGGGAGGGGGGGTGGGTAATTTCCATTGAACTAAAATAGTGAATATATATACAGTCGTGGATCATACCTGCATTAATTACTATAAAAAACTAATTCCACCGTTGACTGTATCTCTATGGCGGTATGAGTTATGATTAATTTTAACATTATATAAAGACGAACAGACAGACAGACAGATATTAAAGGACGGACAGACAGACAGACAGATATTAATGGACGGACAGACAGACATAAATTTCACCAAATAGATGAACAGTCGACCAAAAATGTTGAACACGTCGACCAAAATGTTAAACACGTCGACCAAAAATGTTGAACACGTCGACCAAAATGTTGGAACACGTCGACCAAAATGTTGAACACGTCGACCAAAATGTTGAACACGTCGACCAAAATGTTGAACACGTCGACCAAAATGTTGAACACGTCGACTAAACTGTTGAACACGTCGACCAAAATGTTGAACACGTCGACTAAACTGTTGAACACGTCGACCAAAATGTTGAACACGTCGACTAAATGTTGAACACGTCGACCAAAATGTTGAACACGTCGACCAAACCCATAAACTACGTACTGTTTCATGAAGATTCGAGCCTAAATAATAAAGAGGGATTCGAGACGGTTCGACTGTTTCATTCACCTGTAGGTTCAGATTCGCTCTCCTTACATTCTAGTCCGGGCGTTGATGGGTAAAGGACCTGTAGTGTTTACCTGTGTAGAAAATGACCTCAAGAATCATGTATTTACGTTTCACAGCAACTATCGTGTAGAAGGTCTCGCTATACAAGGTCAGACGTTTCTATAATCACCTGTAGAGAAGATAGTGTTTAATGCTGAGACGTTTATGTTGGTAGCCTGTGTGACGGGCCATTTTTTACCAATGCATTTCTCGATCACTTGATGGTATAGTTTTGTATGGTAGTTTGTTTACCTATGGGAAGTGTCCTTATGGGTTAGTTATGGAGTAGTTACATGATTGGGGAATGGGTCACTTGATTGACAAATAATGTACAAGTAACATAAGTGATACAAATATGATATATAATAACTAGGTGGGGAGAAGGTCAAACTACCGGGCATTTCAATAAAGTAACAGTGCAAAAGGTAAGATTGACTAGGAGTGAATACACTGGTTGATTACGAGTTGTTGATAATTTTTACAATGGTTGGATCGGCTGTTCTTATAGCGACAGTTCGTGCTCGTTTGGGTTGGATGCGGTTGTGGTATCGAACAGCAATTCGTGGACGAGGTATCTCGGGTGGAAGTAGGAGCTGGTGTCGAGGATGATGAAGAAACTTCACCAAACTTGCAGATGAGGTCGTGTGGGTCAGTGAGAGCGAGAGGGTCAGTGTTGATGCCGCTTTTGATATGTGGAGTAGGAAGGGAGAGAATAATCTTGTATGCCCTTTTGCACTTTTTTCTAGGTGTTTACGTTGTGTGGCATTTAGAGGAAGACCAGGAGGAGAGGCATAGGTGAGCTTGGGAAGTATGAATGTTGAGTAAACACTGAGGAGCTCTGGGCAGGAACCCGAGGGACTTGAGTCGACGGAGGGGAGGAGACGGAAACTGGAGGATTTGACAACTGTACTGGACGTGTGTTTTCCAATTTAATTTGTTGTCTATAGTAACGGCGTGGAGTTTAGTGGAGTTCACAACCTGGAGTGTGTTGAGGCCTAAAGTAATGGAGGGAGGTGCGAGAACTCCTTGTAGAGTTTCATTGGTAAGTCACTGGGGTGGTGGAGCGTTTTAATTTCAGTTTGTCCAGACGTTTTGCTACATCAAATTCTACTACTAAGTCAGTGGGAGGGGTTGTAGGTAAGCAGGAGACTGGTTGTGTCAAGCCGGGGAGCGTCTGGCATATAGTTGTAAAATAATTGTTTGATTGTTCAGCTGCGTCAACATTAGTGAGGTGGTGTGTCTTATTGTTTAGTGGGTACGTGTTACTTATTTCACCCCATTTTCACACCTATTACTCATTTGTCACCTATTTCACCCCTGTATTACTTATTCCACACCTATTTTCATCCTGCATTGCTTATTTTACACCATTTGCTCCCATTTTCACGTTTTTAGCCCAATTTTCCATATTTCTCCCATACCCATTCCACCTATTAAAGCCGTACACAGTGTAGTGCCAGTCAGCATTATAGTGAAAGCAGGTGGGTTAATAATTAGGTAACACAGGTTGGCACTCTGGGTGTGGGAGGATCGGGTGCCAGGCTGAGTGTTATTGATATCCAATCCTGTTATCGTGTTGGTATTAGAACCTGCTGAGCCTCTAGTCGGGGTTTCAGTAGGCACCCAGCGTAAGAGGCACTATTTATAGTGGCATCCATCATAAGAGGTGTCTAGTATAGTGGCACCCAGCGTAGAGGCACCATTAGGTGGCATCCACTAAGAGGTGTCTAGTATAGTGGCACCCAGCATAGTCTAGTATAGTGGCCCACAGCATAACCTTGCATAGTGACACCCATCAAAGCCTTACATAGGGCACCCATTTCTTGCATAGTGGCACCCAGCATAGCCTTGCATAACGACACCCAGCATAGCGGCACCCAGCATAGTCTTGCATAGCGGCACCCAGCATAGTCTTGCATAGCGACACCCAGCATAGTGACACCAGCATAGCTTACAGCGACACCCAGCATAGCGGCAATCCAGCATTGCGGCACCCAGCACATTTTTCCCTAAATAAAACACACATTGAATAAACTCTCACAACGTTAGACGAACTTAGAAGTTAATTATCTCCGTCAGTAAATTGGATCAATGAGTCAGTAGCCTTGATCTGAAAATTATATATATACTTTTTTTTTTAATATTTTCTTACTTTTAGCTCAGGATACGAGACAGCTGTTTGTTATATTTTTCGTTCACATGTTTGGTTAGGTTAGGTTATGTTATGTTTTTAGAGGTTATGTTATGTTTTTGGTTAGGTTAGGTTATTATATTAGTTCGTCTTAAAATAATGTCTTTATTTAGTAGTTATTAGTGCTTCAATGAGTCTTAATTATGAGTCTTTTAAGTCTCTGTTCATGTTCACTGAAGCCTCATGCGTGAATGTTCTGTGACTAAGGGGTGAATGAATAACTGAACCCCCCATTCATAAGGCTCACTGTGCTTTCATTGTATCAGTGAATCATGAAGCTGTGTGTGTGTGTGTGTGTGTGTGTGTGTGTGTGTACCATCTCATTACATGTTGGTACAGTGTAAGTAAGGTGATGTAACAGACGTACAGTACGAGAGCTGTCACAATGGGTTTACCCAGATGGTGAAATCAGCTGTGATGGTGTGAGAGAGAGAGGGAGGGGTGAGAGGGGAGGGGTGAGAGGGGTGGGGGTGAGAGGGGAGGGGTGAGAGGGGAGGGGGAGAGGGGAGGGGGTGAGAGGGAGGGGGGGGGGGGGTGAGGGGGGGGGGGTGAGAGGGGGGTGAGGGGAGGTGAGAGGGGTGGGGGTGAGAGGGGAGGGGGAGAGGGGTGGGGTGAGAGGAAGGTGAGAGGGAGGGATGAGGGGGGGGGGTGAGGGGAGGGGGTGAGAGGGTGGGGGGGGGAGAGGGAGGGGGGGAGAGGGGGGTGAGAGGGAGGGGGTGAGGGGGGAGGGGGTGAGAGGGGAGGGGTAGAGGGGAGGGGGTGAGAGGGGAGGGGTGAGAGGGAGGGGTGAGAGGGGGTGGGGAGGATAGAGTGGGAGGAGAGGAAGACAGTCTTGTTATTGTAGTGGTGAGTGTCTTGGGTGATGTCACCTGCCCTTGTCACTCTCCCCTGTGTCGTCCTGTTTGTTCTGTTGTTTGCCTGTTGTTTATGTTGTTTTTTCTTGTTATTTGTTAGTATCTGTTGCCTGTTGAGTTTTCGTTGATTTTATCTGTTGCCTGTTGGAGTTTCTGTTGAATTTATCTGTTATATATTAGTATCTGTTGATTTTCTGCTTGATTTTCTGTTGCTTGTTGATGTTTCTGTGATCATTTCCTCTATTATATTACACCAATCTTTCAGAGGTAATGTAACCTGTTGTCTCATCTCGATCTAATTAATTTACCTGTAGTAATTAACGTGTTTTACCTGTGCCCTCTCTAGCATGCTTACCTGTGCTGTGTTTAGTGAGGTCTGGTGGTATTTTCTGGTTCGTCTCTTCCTCCTTCATTCTCCTTCTTCACCTTCCTCCCATCTTCCTTTCTTCATTTTCTCTACACCTACCTTCATCTTTTTCTTCCTTCCTACATTTCTTCCTTCCTTCCCCGAAACCTGCCCCATCTTCCTTCCTTCCTTCCTTCCTTCCTTCCTTCCACAATGCAAATATTTCTCCCCTTCCACCTCCCCACACTTTCTATTCCTAGTCTCCCCCTCTTCCCCCTCCCCTCCTCCCCCCACCATCAGTTATCAGCGGCTGGGTCAGACGGGAGTGCTTGTGAGCCACTTAGTTTAATGGCGCACTGAGCGTTTACTCTATAGGTTGCTGGTGTGGTGATATTGTGGTGCAAGGGGAGGTAGGGGTGATAGAGAGGGAGAGGTGGTGATATAGGGAGGTAGGGGGGGATAGAGGGAGGTAGGGGGTGATAGAGGGAGGTAGGGGTGATAGAGGGGAGGTGGGGGTGAGGAGGAGGTAGGGGGTGATAGAGAGGGAGTAGGTGGTGATATAGGGAGGTAGGGGGTGGGGAGGGGAGGGAGGTAGGGGTGATAGAGGGAGGTAGGGGTGAGTAGAGGGAGTGTAGGGGGTGATAGAGGGAGGTAGGGGGTGATAGAGGGAGGTAGGGGTGATAGGGAGTGTAGGGGGTGAGAGGGAGAGTAGGGGGTGATAGAGGGAGGGTGATAGAGGGGAGTAGGGGTGATATAGGGAGGGCAGGGTGAAAGAGGAGGTAGGGGGGTATAGAGGGTGGAGTAGGGGGGGGGTTATAGGGAGGTAGGGGTGATAGAGGGGGAGTAGGGGTGATATAGGGAGGTAGGGGGGTGATAGAGGGGGAGAGAGAGAGGGGGGTGAGAGAGAGAGAGGGGGAGAGAGAGAGAGAGAGGGGGGGGCAGGGCTAGATAAACACAAATGGGGGGAAGAGACCATAACAGAGATGGTCCTCATGGTCAGTGTACACAAGTAGTGGTCCGACCCCCATCCCTCCTTGCCTCACCTTCCCCATGCCTACCACATGCCTCCCCACCCCATGCCTCACATACCCCTTGCCTCACTTTCTTCCCTGCCTCACCTCTTACCCATAATTCCCTTATTTGTTTTAATATTGTTTACCTTGAGATATTTGTTTTAATATTGTTTACCTTTTGAGATATTTGTTTTAATATTGTTTACCTTTTGATTCCATAGTAGTGTTTACTATTGTTAGTTTCCTTCTGTTAAATGTAAACAAACACAACGTTGCCACACTGCACAACACCTGACGAGCCCCTGTAAACGCACTAGTGAAGGGTTCAGCACGTGGAACTTACTGTACCTGTGCTAATACGAGGACCCAACCTAACCTGTACCCAACCTAACCTGTACCCGACCTAACCTGTACCCGACCTAACCTGTACCTGACCTAACCTGTACCCGACCCAACCTGTACCCAACCTAACCTAACCTGTACCCAACCTAACCTGAACCAACCTAACCTGTACCCGACCTAACCTGTACCCGACCTAACCTGTACCCGACCTAACCTGTACCTGACCCAACCTGTACCCGACCTAACCTGTACCGACCTAACCTGTACCCGACCCAACCTGTACCGACCTAACCTGTAACCTGACCTAACCTGTACCCAACCTAACCTGTACCCAACCCAACCTAGCACCCAACCCAATCCAGTACCCAACCCAACCTGTACCCAACCTAACCTAACCTGTACCCAACCCAACCTGACCCAACCTAACCTGTACCCAACCTAACCTGTACCCGACCTAACCTGTACCTGACCTAACCCACCCAACCCAACCTGTACCCGACCCAACCTGTACCCAACCCAACCTGTACCCAACCTAACCTGTACCCAACCTAACCTAACCTACCCAACCTAACCAGCCCAACCCAACCTGTACCGACCTAACCTGTACCCGACCTAACCTGTACCCAACCTAACCTGTACCCCACCTAACCTTGTACCCAACCTAACCTGTACCCAACCCACCTGTACCCGACCTAACCTGTACCCGACCTAACCTGCACCCAACCTAACCTGTACCCGACCCAACTCCACCCAACTCCAACCTGTACCCAACCTAACCTGTACCCCAACCTAACCTGTACCCAACCCACCTGTACCCAACCCAACCTGCCTCGACCCAACCCACCTGACCTAACCTGTACCCGACCTAACCTGTAACCCAACCCAACCTGTACCCGACCTAACCTGTACCCAACCCAACCTGTACCCGACCTAACCTGTACCCAACCTAACCTGTACCCAACCTAACCTAACCTGTACCCAACCTAACCTGTACCCAACCTAACCTACCCAACCCAACCTAACCTGTACCCAACCTAACCTAACCTAACCTGTACCCAACCCAACCTGTACCCAACCTAACCTAACCTGTACCCAACTCCAACCTGTACCCGACCCAACCTAACCTGTACCAACCCAACCTGTACCCAACCTAACCTTGCACCAACCCAACCTGTACCAACCCAACCTGTACCCAACCTAACCTGTACACAACCCAACCATCAACCCAACCCAACCTGTACCCAACCTAACCTGTACCCAACCTAACCTGTACCCAACCTAACCTGTACCCGACCTAACCTGTACCCGACCTAACCTGTACCCGACCTAACCTAACCTGTACCCAACCTAACCTGTACCCGACCTAACCTGTACCCGACCTGTACTTTAACCTAGACTGTAACCATCTGTCTAAATCTGAACCAAGCGCTGTAACCTGGTATGAATCGGCATATTTGTACCCGAGTTACTAATGGCTGATAGCGAGGTAAACACACACACACACACACACACACAGACACAGACACACACAGACACAGACACACACACACACACAGACAGACACACACACACACACAGACATAGACACAGACACACACACAGACACAGACACACAGACATAGACACACACACAACACACACAGACACAGACACACACAGACACACACACACACACGACACACACACACACACACACACAGACACACACAGACACACACACACACACACACACACACACACACAGACACACACACAGACACACACACACACACACACACAGACATAGACACACACACACACACACACACACACACACACACACACACACACACGTACAAGAGGTGTGTGTTTAGGTCGATATCTGTTTTGTTTATATTGTGGATAGACCTGTTTTGCCTCCTTTTGGAATGTGTGTGAAAATGCCCGTTAAGATCTATTCCTCTATTGACTAGTGTCGGAATTTCTTTCATCTGTGCCTTGTATATAACTCTTATGCCCTCAGGTAAATATACACATAAGGTTTGATATTGAATTAGAAACAATAAGAATTTCGCCCTAATGTTCCTTGTGGTATATGACTGTTTTGCCCGAAGGTTGAGATTTATGTGGGTTATAAATGGTTGAGGTGAAGCCTTATCTTGCCCTCCCCCCTCCTCCTAATGTATTAATGCAAGGAAGTATTTTGTACCTGCCATGTTAGGTTGATCCTCACCCCCCTGTGTGATGGTGGTGATAGTGGTGGTGGTGATAGTGGTGGTGATAGTGGTGGTAGTGGTGGTGATAGTGGTGGTAGTGGTGGTGGTGGAGTAGTGGTGGGATAAAGAACGCATTGGCGACTTGAAGAACGACACCAGAGGAGAGTGATAAATGATGTTGGTGATGATGATGGTGATGATGGTGATGATGATGATGATGACGATGATGGTGATGATGGTGATGATGGTGATGGTGTTGATGACGATGATGGTGATGGTGTTGATGATGATGGTGATGGTGATGATGGTGATGATGGCGATGGTGATGATGGTGATGGTGATGATGGTGATGATGATGGTGATGATGATGATGATGGTGATGATGATGGTGATGATGGTGATGATGATGATTAGATCAAATAACCCCTAGTTTCTTCCCTCACGTGTTCCTCACTTGTTCCTCACGTGTTCCTCACTTGTTCCTCACTTGTTCCTCACTTGTTCCTCACGTGTTCTCACGTGTACTTAGCAATGGAATTAAGGGAATCGTCAATATTTCAACATTATCCGCATGGTCAATATTTCAACACCCTAATGGTTTTTATTTCAACATTCGGATGGTCTTTATTTCAACATTCGGATGGTTTTTATTTCAACGTTATCCGGATTCTACGGTTTTCCTTCACCCCCAAAAGTTTCCCATTACTTTTATCAGTTTTCCGGACGTTTGTGTTTTATGGGTCGTCTAAGAGAGTTTCCTCCCACTAATTCCCGTGCTTTTCGTGGTGAGATAAGTTAGGTTAGGTTTGTTAGTAGGTTGTGGTTAGGTTGTGTGGTTATAACTAAGGAGTGGTTGAGACTTTATACAGTTGTTAAGTTAGGAGGAAATCCATGCGTTTTTTGTTTAAATTTGAGGAATATTGTTACTTTTTACCTAACCTATCCTAACCCAACCTATCCTAACCTAACCTAACCTAACCTATCCAACCTAACTTAGTCTAACCTATCCTAACCTAACCTAACTTAACCCATCCTAACCTAACCTAACCTATCCTCAACCTAACCTAGTCTAACCCACCCTAACCTAACCTAACCTAACTTTAACCTATCCTAACCTAACTTAACCTAACTATCCTAACCTAACACAACCCAACCAATCCCAACCTCAACCCATCCCAACCTAACCCATCCTAACCCAACCTATCCTAACCCAACCTAACCTAACCTAACCCATCCTATCCTAACCCAACTTAGTCTAACCTATCCCACCCCAACCCATCCTAACCTAACTTAACCTATCCTAACCTAACTTAACCCAACCTATCCTAACCTAAGTTAACCTAACCTGGAGTGAAGGCAATTAATGAGGCTTCCACGACCCGGATTTTTGGGGTAAAACGACCCGGCCAGTGTACATCCTTGTGTTCATAAATCCTCTTGGCCAATTAAGGTGTGTGGGTGTGTGTGTCTTTGTCCGTTTGTGTATGTGTACCTGTGTTTCCATGTGTGTGTGTGTGTGTGTGTGTGTGTATGTGTCGGGCAGGGTGAAATTTTTGGGCAAGTTTCTTTACGCCATTTGCCTCTGTCTACCCAGCAGTAATTGGGAACCTGAATTTTAATCGATTTGTGGATTGTGTTCCGAGGTAATGGTTAGCCAGTGCAGTTGGCGAGTTGTCCGGTCTTCTCGGACTATTCCTTGACACTAGGTCATGCAACTCGTTAACTTAGGGCGTGGTTGTTGTGTTGGCGACAGCTTCTACACCTTAAACAAATCCACCCCTCGGAGGCCCTCGGGTCGGCCATTCTCGATTTCGATGACCTTCCATTATTATTATTATGTGTGCGTGTCAATATGTTAGTCTATCGATCGAACTTCATCAACCCTCCATATGTTTCTGTCAATCATCTCTCTCTCTCTCTCTCTCTCTATCTATCTATCTATCTATCTATCTATCTATCTATCTCAACCAACCAGTCCCTGACCTTGGCCCCTCTTAGGCACAGTGCCATCAAACAAGAACATGACAAACACTTCATCCGGGGCCTCTGACACACACTCCCAAATCACTTTCCCCGGGATGTCACGTTCGCCTCTCTCTCTCTCTCTCTCTCTCTCTCTCTCTCTCTCTCTCAGGTTAGGTTAGGGAGTAGGTGTCAGGTCAGGTCAGGTCCCAGGGCAGGTCAGGTCCCAGGTCAGGTCTGGCTACAGGTAAACTTTCATTTTTCATTTATTTTAATTATGGAGACACCTGAAATATCACGTTCCGCCCATCACGTTTATTTTACAGTCTCGCAGCTGTCGTGCCTCGCAGAATATCCCAATTTACAGTGTCCTATTCGAGTATTCCATTTACACTGTTCCAATTTACAGTGTTCCAATTTATAGTTCCAATTTACAGTGTTCTATTCGAGTATTCCATTTACAGTGTTCCAATTTACAGTGTGCTTCAACTTACAATGTTCTGATTTACAATGGTCTAATTTACACTGTTTCGAATTTACAGATGAGTGTGGCATTCAGCAGAACGTTCACCTTTGACCTTATGGTAAGTAGTGATGATAATTTGTTAGTAGTGGTGATAATTTGTTACCATGTAAGTTTACTGTGTGGAGAATCCCTTGACAGACATACAGTTCAGTCACTCCCAGAAACCATCTTTACCCTGGGTGATCAATGAGTCTCAGAATGAACACTGTGACTCCTGTTGTCTCTAAGGTTGTCAAAAGTCTTCGTCTGTTGTGTCATATTGTCTAACACAAAATGGTTGTAAAGGCTTGGACTTTGGGATATAATTCCCTTGCCAGCCTAATTAGGATCTTATTAAAGGAAAGTTAAGAACCTCTCACACAAATATCAAATAAACAATTACGGGAGTCAAACAAAGTACAGATATTTTCTACGGCGGCAGCCTGGTGGAATGTTCCGTTGACGCGATGGTCCGCTCTCAGGGCTTAGGAAGGTCCAGGGCAGCTTCCTCACTTGGCGATGGTGGACGATGTCTTGCCACACAGGAGAGACGCCAGGGCACGGACGGTGGTTAGGGAGTGGAGGAACTGGCGATGATGTGGCAGCCGTGGTAGTAGCTGGAACAGGTGTCCTGGGGTTGACAGCCAAATAGTGAAGGTCTGGGGAATCAGCCCACGAGCCTCAGATGAGCACACGACCAGAGTTTGTACGAACAGCGGGGTGCAAGTACAGCTGTGTTGACGGCTGGGTAGTGTCTCCTGTGTGACGAAGCATCAGCGACCTTCTCACCTCCGTCTACCGACCTTGCAATGGTATAGATACTCTTTTTGGGGGAGGGGAGAATGGGTGGCCTTGTGTCATGTTTATAGGCATCTGGTGCAGTGATGAACCAGGGGGGTATTAACGTTATCACCACCCTTCGGCCTCTTACCTCACCACCTCGGCCTCTTACCACCACCTCGGCCTCTTACCTCCACCACCTCGGCCTCACCTCCCCACCACCACCTGGCCTCTTACCCCTCCACCACCTCAGCCTCCACCACCTCGGCCTCACCACCTCCTCGGCCTCTTACCTCACCACCTCGGCCTCTTACCTCCACCACCTCGGCCTCTTACCTCACCACCTCGGCCTCTTACCTCCACCACCTCACCTCCAGCCTCTTACCACACCACCTCTCCAGTCTCAAGAGTACCAATAACTTTCTCCCTAAGATGGAATATTCTTCATGTTTATTTCCTTAGTCTGATGACCCAGTAAGTACCCCCTCCTGACCCCAGTAAGTACCCCCCAGTAAGTACCCCACCTGACCCCAGTACCCCACCTGACCCCAGTAGTACCCCACCACCCCAGTAACCCCCTCCTAATCCCAGTAAGTACCCCTCCTGACTCCAGTATGTACCCCTCCGTGACCCCAGTAGTACCCCCCCAAAGTGCCCCCACCTGACCCCAGTAAGAACCCCCCTGACCCCAGTACCCCCTCCTGACCCAGTAAGTACCCCTCCTGACCCCTCCCCTCCTGACTCCAGTAATGTACCTCCGTGACCCAGTAAGTACCCCCTCCTGACCCCAAGTAGTACCCCACCTGACCTAGTAAGAACCCCTCCTGACCCCAGTAAGTGCCCCTCCTGACCCCAGTAAGTACCCCCTCTGACCCCAGTAAAGTACCCCTCCTGACTCCAGTAAGTACCCCTCCCCACCCCAGTATGACCCCCCCCTCCTGACCCCAGTAGTACCCTCCTGACCCCAGTAAGTACCCCTCCTGACCCCAAGTACCCCCCCTGACCCCAGAAAGTACCCCCTCTGACTGAAAGTCCCCCTCTCCTGAAGTACCTGACCCCAGTAAGTGCCCCCTCCTGACCCCAGTAAGTGCCCTCCTGACCCCAGTAAGTAACCCCTACTGACCTGACGATGGTAGTTATAGAGTCCAGATTCCTGTCTTCCACTGAGTCCAGATTCCGGTCCCTCACCTAGTCCAGATTCCTGTCCTCCACCGAGTCCAAATTCCTATTTTCCACTGAGTCCAAAATCTCCTCTTGTCCTCCGCTACCGGAGTCCTGATTCCTCAAGTCTCCTGGTAATCTCGGCGGAGTCCTTGCAGAGATTTACCAAGTAGAGGAGACCACTAGGGGTTAACCTCTGACCTCTGGACGTGACCCGACAGCTGATGAGTTCTTTGGTAGGAGTCCTAGGATCAGGGGGTGAGGGGGATCAGGGGGTGAGGGATGGTAGGAGTGTAGGACCCTCCCACCCTCCCCTCACGTAGGGTAGTGGACTTGACCATTGGAGGATGAGATATACATATAGTCTGAACCTTAAAGGATGTAGACATAACTCGGTGAGGTAGACATAACTCGGTGAGGTAGACATAACTCGGTGAGGTAGACATAACTCGGTGAGGTAGACATAACTCGGTGAGGTAGATGTAACTCTGGTGAGGTAGACATAACTCTGTGAGGTAGATGTAACTCTGAGAGATAACTCGGTGAGGTAGACATAACTCGGTGAGGTAGACATAACTCTGGAGTGAGGTAGACATAACTCGGTGAGGTAGATGTAACTCGGTGAGGTAGACATAACTCGTGAGGTAGACGTAATCTGGTGAGGTAGACATAACTCTGAAGACAACTATAGAGAGAATATTTTAATTTGCTTTTTTAGTGTGTGAGAATGGCTTGATTATTTAGGAATTTAAATAACTCAATATCAGCCTTGTCCCTCTCTCTCCTCAACTATCTTTTCCTCCACTCTCTCTCTCTCCGTCTTCCCCTCCCCTTCCCTCCCCAACCTCCCCTCCTGCCCATCCTCCTCCCTCCTCCTGCCCCTCCCCCCCTCCCTCCTCCTGCTCCCCCTCCCTGCCCCTCCCCCCCCTGCCCCTCCCCCTGCCCCTCCCCCCTCCTGCCAATCCCCCCCTCCCCCGCCACGATGACTTGCTACATTCCTGCCATCACCGCCGTGTCAGGTGAGTGTCAGAGGTGTGAATAGTGGAGGGGTGGGGCTTATCCCTCCTCCTCTTCCCACTTATCCCCCTCTTACCCCCACCCTCCCACCCCCACACCTCCCACTCCCCCTCTCCCTCCCCCCCCTCCCTCTCTCTCCCTCCCCCACCCCTCTCCCTCCCCCACTCCCCCTCTCCCTCCCCCCACCCCCCCTCTCCCTCCCCCCACCCCCTCTCTCCCTCCCCCCTACCCCTCTCTCCCTCCCCACCCCCTCTCCCTCCCCCCCACTCCCTCCCTCCTCCCCCCACTCCCTCTCCCTCCCTCCCCCCACTCCCTCTCTCCCTCCCTACCCCTCTCTCCCCTCCTCCCCCCCCTCTCCCTCCCCCTACCCCCTCCTCCCCCCACCCCCCTCTCTCCCCTCCCCCCACCCTCCCTCCCCCCCACCCCCTCTCCCTCCCCCCACCCCTCTCTCCCCCACCCTCCCTCCCCCACCCCTCTCTCCCTCCCCACCCCCTCTCTCCCTCCCCACCCCCTCCCTCCCCCCACCCCCCTCTCCCTCCCCCCCCACCCCCTCTCCCTCCCCCACACCTCTCTCCCTCCCCCACTCCCCTCTCTCTCTCCCTCCCCCCTCCCCTCTCCCTCCCCCCCTCCCTCTCTCCCCCTCCCACCCCTCTCTCCCCCTCCCTACCCCCCTCTCTCCTCCCCCACCCCCTCTCTCCCTCCCCCCCCCACCCCTCTCTCCCCCTCCCCCACCCCTCTCTCTCCCTCCCCCCCTCTCCCCCTCCCCCACCCCTCTCTCCCCACCCCTCTCTCTCCCTCCCCCCTACCCCTCTCTCCCTCCTTCCCCGTCTCCTCCTTTATCCTCTTTCCCACTCTCTACCCTCATTCCTTGCCTTCTATTCCTCTTTTTCTATCATTACCACCCACCCACCCCACCTCACCCTCACCCACCCCGCCCTCACCCACCCTCATTCCCTCGATTCAAAATGTAATTCCTTTTATCAGTCACTCTAAATACGACAGTGAGTTAGGTGTGGCAGTAAGAGTCTCAGGTACCATTGAGTAGATACCAGGTACCAGACACTCAGACACCCCCCTACCAGACACCCCTACCAGACACCCCCTACAGACACCCCCTACCAGACACCCCTACAACTACCGACACCCCCCTACCAGACACCCCCCTACAGACACCCCTACCAGACACACACAGACACCCTACCAGACACCCCCTACCAGACACCCCCTACCAGACACCCCTACCAGACACCCCACCAGACACCCCCTACCAGACACCCCTACCCAGACACCCCCCTACCAGACACCCCCTACAGACACCCCCTACCAGACACCCCCTACCAGACACCCCCTACCAGACACCCCTACCAGACACCCCCTACCAGACACCCCTACCCAGACACCTCCTACCAGACACCCCCCACCAGACACCCCTCTACCAGACACCCCCTACCAGACACCCCCCTACAGACACCCCACAGACACCCCTACCAGACACCCCTACCAGACACCCCCTACCAGACACCCCTACCAGACACCCCCCTACCAGACACCCCCTACAGACACCCTCTACAGACACCCCTACCACCACCACTACCTCACTACTATACCCTTACCAGGAACAATTTGCTACCACAATCACCACAATCACCCTAACATCACTACCACAATTCCTACCATCACCACGACCTTACCATGAACATCTTGCTACCACACACCTACCACCAACATCTTACTACCACAACTCTACCACCACAACCTCGCTACCACAACTCTACTACCACAACCTCACTACCACAATACCACCACAACCATACAGTAAGGTAGGGAGGTACCAACCCTAAGTACCAATTACAAGCACTAGTGAGGTAGAAGTGAGGTGCAGTAAGTGATTACAGAGAAGTGAGGTGCAGTAAGTGATTACAGTAAGAAGTGGTACAGTAGAAGTGAGGTGCAGTAGAAGTGAGGTGCAGTAAGTGGTACAGTAGAAGTGAGGTACAGTAGAAGTGAGGTGCAGTAGAAGTGAGGTGCAGTAGAAGTGAGGTGCAGTAGAAGTGAGGAGGAGAGTCGCTTGCCTCAGACCGGAAATACCAACTAACTGAGCTTGACCTTGGCCTTACAGACTCTGGCACGGGCAACTTCTTATGATTGTGGTAGTCGTGGTTGATTGTGGTAGTGCTGGTTGATTGTGGTAGTGATGGTTGATTGTGGTAGTGGTGGTTGATTGTGGTAGTGGTGGTTTATTGTAGTAGTGATGGTTGATTGTGGTAGTGGTGGTTGATTGTATTAGTCGTGGTTGATTGTGGTAGTGCTGGTTGATAGTAGTGCTGGTTGAATGTGGTAGTGATGGTTGATTGTGGTAGTGATGGTTGATTGTGGTAGTGCTGGTTGAATGTGGTAGTGATGGTTGATTGTAGTAGTGGTGGTTGATTGTGGTAGTCGTGGGATGTGGTAGTGATGGTTGATTGTGGTAGTGCTGGTTGATTGTAGTGATGGTTGATTGTGGTAGTGGTGG
Source organism: Homarus americanus (assembly GCF_018991925.1). Lineage (NCBI taxonomy): Eukaryota > Metazoa > Arthropoda > Malacostraca > Decapoda > Nephropidae > Homarus > Homarus americanus. The sequence goes on from NW_024729281.1 coordinate 53,888, forward strand.
TTGATTGTGGTAGTGCTGGTTGAATGGGTAGTGCTGGTTGATTGTGGTGTTGGTTGAATGTAGGCTGGTTGATTGTGGTAGTGTGGTTGATTGTGGTAGTGATGGTTGATTGTGGTAGTGGTTGAATGTATGGTGGTTGATGGTAGTGGTGGTTGATTGTGGTAGTGATGGTTGATTGTGGTAGTGATGGTTGATTGTGGTAGTGGTGGTTGATTGTGGAGTGATGGTTGAATGTGGTAGTGGTGGTTGATTGTGGTAGTGGTGGTTGAATGTGGTAGTGATGGGTGATTGTGGTAGTGGTGTTGAATGTGGTGATGGTTGATTGTGGAAGTGGTGGTTGATTGTGGTAGTGGTGGTTGATTGTGGTAGTGTGGTTGATTGTGGTAGTGGATGGTTGATTGTGGTAGTGATGGTTGATTAGGTAGTGATGGTTGATTGTGGTAGTGGTGGTTGATTGTGTGTGTGGTTGATTGTGGTAGTGGGTTGATTGTGGTGAGTGATGGTTGATTGTGGTAGTGGTGGTTGATTGCAGTGGTGGCTGACGGTAGTGCTGGTTGAATGGTAGTGCTGGTTGATTGTAGTGGTGGTTGATTGTGGTAGGATTGTGGTAGAGGGTTGATTGTGGTAGTGGTTGAATGTGTAGTGGTGGTTGATTGTAGTGCTGGTTGATTGTGGTAGTGATGGTTGATTGTGGTAGTGATGGTTGATTGTGGTATCGTGGTTGATTAGTAGTGGTGGTTGATTGTAGATAGATGTGGTAGTGATGGTTGAATGTGGTAGTGGTGGTTGATTGTAAGTGGTGCTTGATTGTGGTAGTGATGGTTGATTGTGGTAGACATGGTTGATTGTGGTAGAGTGTATATGGTGTTGTGGGAATATGGTGATGGTAATTATACCTTAAATCCCTAAAATATCCCTAAAATATATCTTAAATCCATAAAAATCCTTAAATTCCATACAGAAAATAACCCTAAATCCTATGCCACAATTATCCTTTAAATCCCAACCCAGGACCAACGAGAGGCAGGGAGAATTAGGTGAGGGAGGGAGAGAGGCAGGGAGAGTTAGGGGTGAGGGAGGGAGAGAGGCAGGAGAGTTAGGTGAGGGAGGAGAGAGGGTGGGAGAGTGTGAGGGGAGAGAGGCAGGGAGAGTTAGGTGGAGGGAGGGGAGAGAGGGAGAGTTAGGTGAGGGGAGGGAGAGGCAGGGAGAGTTAGGTGTGAGGGGGAGAGAGGCAGGAGAGTTAGGGGTGGAGGGAGGGAGAGAGGCAGGGAGAGTAGGTGGGAGGGAGGAGAGAGGCAGGAGAGGTGGAGGGAGGGAGAGGCAGGGGAGAAGAGGGAGGGAGGGAGAGAGGCAGGGAGAATTGGGGTGAGGGAGGGAGAGAGGCAGGGAGAGTTAGGGTGAGGGAGGGAGAGGCAGGGAGAATTAGGTGAGGGAGGAGAGGAGGCAGGGAGAGTTAGGAGGAGGAGAGAGGCAGGAGAGTTAGTGAGGGAGGGGAGAGAGGCAGAATTGGTGAGGGAGGGAGAGAGGCAGGAGAGTTAGGTGAAGGAGGGAGAGAGGCAGGGAGAGAGGTGAAGAGGGAGGGAGAGAGAGGCAGGAGAATTAGGGTGGGAGGGGAGGGGAGAGGCAGGAGAGTTAGGTGAGGGGAGGGAGAGAGGCAGGAGAGTTAGGGGAGGGGGAGGGAGAGAGGCAGGGAGAGGAGGAGGGGGAGAGGCAGGGGAGAGAGGTGAGGGGGAGAGAGGCAGGAGAGTTAGGAGTGAGGGGAGGGGAGGCAGGGAGAGAGGAGGGGAAAGAGAGGGAGGAGGCAGGGAGAGTTAGGTGAGGGAGGGGAGAGAGGCAGGGAGAGTTAGGGGAGGGAGGGAGAGAGGCAGGAGAGTTAGGGAGGGGAGAGAGGCAGGGAGAGTTAGGGGTGAGGGAGGGGAGAGAGGCAGAGAGTTAGGTGAGGGAGGGAGAGAGGCAGGAGATAGGGGTGAGGAGGGAGAGAGGCAGGGAGAGTTAGGGGAGGGGGAGAGAGGCAGGGAGAGGGAGGGAGAGGAGGCAGGAGAGTTAGGTGGAGGGAGGGAGAGAGGCAGGAGAGTTAGGGGGAGGGGAGGGAGAGGCAGGGAGAGTTAGGTGAGGGAGGGAGAGGCAGGAGAGTTAGGTGAGGGAGGGAGAGAGGCAGGGAGAGTTAGGGGAGGAGGGAGGGAGAGAGGGAGAGTTAGGTGGAGGAGGGAGAGAGGCAGGGAGAGTTAGGTGAGGGGAGGGAGAGAGGCAGGGAGAGTTAGGTGAGGGAGGAGAGAGGAGTTAGGTGGAGGGAGGAGAGGAGGGAGGAGAGAGGCAGGGAGAGTTAGGGGTAGGAGAGGGAGAGAGGGCAGGAGAGTTAGTGAGGGAGGGAGAGGCAGGAGAATTAGGTGAGGGAGGGAGGAGTGGGAGAGTTAGGTGAGGGAGGGAGAGAGGCAGGAGGAGTTAGGGAGGGAGGAGACAGGAGAGTTAAGGAGGGAGAAAAAGAGGAACAGGTGAGGGAGAGAGAGAGGGCAGGGAGAGTTAAGGAGGGAGAGAAAAGAGGGAACAGGTGAGGGAGAGAGAGAGGGCAGGGAGTTAAGGAGGGAGAGAAAAAGAGGGAACAGGTGAGGGAGAGAGAGGGAGAGAGTTATGAGGGAGAGAGAAGAGAATTAGCCAGCCAAGGAGAGAGAGAGAGAGAGAGAGAGAGAAGAGGGCACAGGTGTAGTGGCATCAGGACTTGGGTTACCCTGGCACCTACCCACTTACTTCACTGATACCAACGATATTCAGTATAGCCAAGGCGAATAGCAGTGAAACAAACTAAATATACGCTATTATCTTGCTAGTTGTTGTTCTTCTTCTTAATATATTTTATTGGTGTTATTTTAGGTCTGGAGGGGGGTGAAGGGGTAGGGGGTGATTGGAGGGGAGGTGGTGAAGGTAGGGGGGGGTGATTGAGGAGGGTGAAAGGTGGGGGGTGATTGGAGGGGAGGTGGTGAAGGAGAATGTTTGAAGGAGGAGGAGGAAGTAGGGGCTAATTAACATGGTAAACAAAGAGGAGGTAACAGGTGTGTGGGGCTGAGGTGAGGAATGTTGGTGGTGATGAAAACATTCACACGATAAATTGATTTGAACCCAACCTAACCCAATCTAACCCAACCTAACCCAACCTAACCTAACCCAACTCAACCCAACCAAACCAAACCCAACCAAACCCAACCAAACCTAACCTAACCAACCAAACCCAACCTAACCTAACCTAACCCAACCAAACCAAACCCAACCAAACCTAACCAAACCTAACTCCAACCTAACTAAACCTAATTCCAACCAAACCTAAACTAACTTAACTTAACTTAAATGACACTGTTGGTTGTATTAAGTAGTGTTGATTAGGTTAGGTTATTGCAAGGTGTTTAAATTGTTTGGGTGAATATATAGTGTGTGTAATAATAATAATAATATAATAATAATAATTATTTACGGTTTATTGAAAGAGAATAAAGCCAGAACGCTTAAAATATAGTTACATAATTAATGGGTTTCGATTTACAAATAATATACAAATAACATAGTGATACAAATAAGACATATAATAACTAGATGGGGAAAAGCTCAAACTACAGTTCATTTCATAGTGATAGAGTAGTGTTTACTGGGAGTGAATACACTGGTTTATTACAAGTTATTGATAATTTTACAATGGTTGGGACTGGGCTGTTCTTATAGCGATCAGTTCGTGCACGTATGGGCTGGATGCGGTTGTGGTTGAACAGCATTTCTCGGGCTAGGGATCTCAGGTGGTAGTAGGAGCCGGTGTCGAGGATGGTGCAGAAGCTTTCACCAAATTTGCAGATGAGGTCGGTGATGATCAGAGAGAGCCGAGAGGGTCAGTGTGTTGAGCGCTTCTTGATATGTGAGGAAGGAGAGAATAATCTTGCATGCCCCTTTGTACTTTTTTTCCAGGTGTTTACGTTGTGTGGCATTTAGGAGGAAGACCATGTGTGTGTGTGTGTGTGTGTGTGTGTGTGGATAGTATATAACAGACCTATATACGTACATATAGTGAGAAATTACATAGAGGTAAAAATATACATATAGCTGAGATATACATATATGGAAGGTAAAGGGCAAATCACACATATATTTGAAGTGAGGAGGTGGCGAAATTAACTGAATAATATGCCCCTTCCTCCCTCCTCCCCCTCCTTCCTCCTCTCCTCCTCCTCTAGATTATGGAGGATGGGGGTATGGCCAGTCAGCAGGGCAGTCCACCAATAGCAACCTGACGCAGTTCATCACGGGATCTACTCGACTGTAATCTAGAACTCAATTTCCTGAAGGCATGATCCTACGTGCCTCCTCCTGTGCTCCTCCCGGCTTCATTTTTATGAGTAACCCTCCCCTACCCTCACGCCTCCTGAAATTTCCATGAATTTACCTGTTCTTTGTCTGAAATCTTGAAGGAATTGCCTGAAGTCTCCTAGAATACTTTAGAAATAGTCTGGTCTCCTAGAAATACTTTTGAAATAGTCTGGTCTCCTAGAATACTTTTAGAAATAGTCTGGTCTCCTAGAAATACTTTAGGAAATAGTCTTCTCCTAGAATACTTAGAAATAGTCTTCTCCTAGAATATTCTTTAGAATAACCTGAAGTCTCCTAGAATTCTCTCGAGTCCTAAAGGTTAAATCATCGTCATCAAAGGGTTAAATCATCGTCATCAAAGGGTTAAATCATCGTCCTCAAAGGGTTAAACATCGTCAAGGTTAAATATCAAGGGTTAAATCATCGTCATCAAAGGGTTTAATCATCGTCCTCAAAGGTTAAATCATCATCAGGGTTAAATTCGTCCTCAAAGGGTTAAATCATCGTTCTCAAGGGTTAAATCATCGTTCTCAAAGGGTTAAATCATCATCAGATAGTTAAATCATCGTCCTCAAAGGGTTAAATCATCGTCCTCAAAGGGTTAAATCATCGTCCCCAAGGGTTAAATCATCGTCCTCAAAGGTTAAATCATCGTCCTCAAAGGGTTAAATCATCGTCCTCAAAGGGTTAAATCAGCGTTCTCAAAGGGTTAAATCATCATCAAAGGGTTAAATCAGAATAAATCATCGTCCTCAAAGGGTTAAATCATCGTCCTCAAAGGGTTAAACCGTTAAATCATCGTTCTGGGTTAAATCATCATCAAAGTTAAATCATCGTCCAAAGGGTCAAATTATCCTTATTGAGTTAAAATAGCTTCAAGTCTCCTCGTAGCCTCAAGGAGATCCGGAAACTATGAAAAAATCGATAAAATTTTAAATCTTCCTGAATTACTCTTTTAAAATATATTCAAGAAATTCTATGAAATATTTTTAATTTTTCGTTTTATGTAACTTTGGGACCTTGATACACACACACACACACACACACACACACACACACACACACACACACACACACACACACACACACACACACACACACACACACACACAACATATACTTTAATAACCTGGAAATGAGAATAATATTAGACCGAACACTAAAGAGGTGATGTTTGAAGGCTCCATTGTCGCCTCTTTGACGTCATACAACAAATTATTCCTCCACAAGGCAGGTGTGATGTTGGGGACGAGCTGGCAATAAGTGTGTGTTTATCTGTGCGTTTACCTGTGTGTGGTACCTGTACGTTTACCTTTGTATGTACCTGTGAATTTACCTGTGTGTAATATACCTGTGAATTTACCTTTGTGTGTACCTGTGAGTTTACCTGTGTGTAATATACCTGTGAATTTACCTTTGTGTGTACCTGTGAGTTTACCTGTGTGTAATATACCTGTGAATTTACCTGTGTGTACCTGGGTCGTGTTACCTAGGGTCTCTTAATTGCTGTTTCTTGTTATGCGAAAATTAAATTTATTTTATATTTAAGAATTTTAATTCTTGGTTCATATATATAAATGTGGTATTTTTTTAAGGAGTTAATTCGTGTTTGTTCTTGTCATTAGGATTTAGTTTTTATTATTATTATTATTATTATTATTATTATTATTATTATTATTATTATTATTATTATTATTATTATTGGGAATAAATTATGTAACTTTGTAATTTGAGAATTTTAACTTAATTTTCTATGGACGTGAAAGTGGGTCCCATAGTCAGACACTGCACTCGACCATCTTCACTTCCTCAACTATAACGTCAGGTACCCATTTACACCTGGGTGGCGCATGGGCGCACCGGGGGCTCGAACCAGTGATCCCTTAGGGCAAGAGTCGAGCACTTTGTCCCAGAAATATTTATCTCATTTGTGTGTTGGGAGAAAACTTGGAGAATGGCTTGTTTAATTTCTGACCTATTTTGTCCAACACGGAGTTAGGTCATAAAGCAGTCATTTTCCAGGACGCTTCAGTGACCGAGGGAATGTCTGTCGTTGGTACAGGCGGTCAGTCGTAAATAATAGCGATTGTAGTGGATTGTGAACGTTATTGTGAATGTGGAAGACAAATCACATATCAAACCACATAAAACTCTTCTAGACTAATGATGTCCGTGAAATAATCATAGTTGCTGAGAGAGAGAGAGAGAGAGAGAGAGAGAGAGAGAGAGAGAACATCTGGCAGCATAATTCCAGCTACGTTTAGTACACAAGTGAGACAGTAATTACTAGCGTTTTAAAACCATCCAAACATTAAAACTTGTATCCCTCGGAGGCTAAGATCATCTAAACTACTATATATGCCTTGTTTAAACCTCGCTTCGGGGAACATCTTGCAAGAGAGACGTAATCATCCACGCTGTAACCCGGTTTTATTGGGGATATTGCCGGTTTCTCCTACGACTTGCGATTTTTTTTTGATTGGACGGATTCTTCAATGCTCGTAAGTTTAGGTTGGCTTTTACCATAAGAGAGATTGTGTGCGTAAGATATTGCTGTGGTCATGTGTCAGGTTAATTTAGCCTTTCATTTTATCCTTTCGTATTTGAGTTATGAGATGAATTGATTGGTATTTATGTTTCAGTTTAAGAGAAGTATTTAACGGAGGAATATTTTTAACCGGTAAGGAACTGTTTTGGGGAGGTGTTTCGTTGTTTTACTGTCACTACTACTGTCCTGCACTACTACTGTCCTGCCATTACTACTGTCCTGCCACTACTACTGTCCTGCCACTACCACTGTCCTGCCACTACTACTGTCCTGCCACTACCACTGTCCTGCCACTACTACTGTCCTGCCACTCACTACTGTCCTGCCACTACTACTGTCCTGCCACTACCACTGTCCTGCCACTACTACTGTCCTGCCACCACTACTGTCCTGCCACTACTACTGTCCTGCCACTCACCACTGTCCTGCCACTACTACTGTCCTGCCACTACTACTGTCCTGCCACTACTACTGTCCTGCCAATTACTACTGTCCTGCCACCACACTGTCCTGCCACCACTACTGTCCTGCCACTACTACTGTCCTGCCACTACTACTGTCCTGCCACTACTACTGTCCTGCCACTACTACTGTCCTGCCACTACTACTGTCCTGCCACTCACTACTGTCCTGCCACCACTACTGTCCTGCCACTCACTACTGTCCTGCCACTACTACTGTCCTGCACTACTACTGTCCTGCCACTACTACTGTCCTGCCACTACTACTGTCCCACACACTACTGTCCTGCACCACTACTGTCCTGCATTACTACTGTCCTGCCACTCACTACTGTCCTGCCACCACTACTGTCCTGCCACTACTACTGTCCTGCCACTACTACTGTCCTGCCACTACTACTGTCCTGCCACTACTACTGTCCTGCCACCACTACTGTCCTGCCACTACTACTGTCCTGCCACTACTACTGTCCTGCCACTACCACTGTCCTGCCACTACTACTGTCCTGCCACTACTACTGTCCTGCCACTACTGTCCTGCCACTACTACTGTCCTGCCACTACCACTGTCCTGCCACTACTACTACTGTCCCGAATTACTACTGTCCTGCCACTACTACTGTCCTGCCAATACTACTGTCCTGCCACTACCACTGTCCTGCCACTACCACTGTCCTGCCACTACTACTGTCCTGCCACTACTACTGTCCTGCCACCACTACTGTCCTGCCACTACTACTGTCCTGCCACTACTACTGTCACCTACTACTGTCCTGCCACTACTACTGTCCTGCCACTACTACTGTCCTGCCACTACTACTGTCCTGCCACCACTACTGTCCCGCCACCACCACTGTCCCTGCCACTACTACTGTCCTGCCACTACTACTGTCCTGCCACCACTACTGTCCTGCCACTACTACTGTCCTGCCACTCCACCACTGTCCTGCCACTACTACTGTCCTCCCACTACTGTCCTGCCACTACTACTGTCCTGCCACTACTACTGTCCTGCCACTACTACTGCCTTGCCACTACTACTGTCCTGCCACTACTACTGTCCTGCCACTACTACGTCCCAGTACTACTGTCCTGCCACTACTACTGTCCTGCCACTACTACTGTCCTGCCACTACTACTGTCCTGCCACCACACTGTCCTGCCACTACTACTGTCCTGCCACCACTACTGTCCTGCCACTACTACTGTCCTGCCACTGTCCCGCCACTCACTACTGTCCTGCCACTACTACTGTCCTGCCACCACCTCCTGCCACTGCCATCCTGCCACACCACTACTGTCCTGCCACCACTACTGTCCTGCCACTACTACTCTCCTGCCACCACTACTGTCCTGCCACTTCCCCTGTTAATTTCCACATGCCATTAACCCATCATCAGTTAGACTTTACCTTCTAACATATACGACGATGTACAGTTTATTACCAGAATTCTCGGACAGTTGGCGGTATCTGGCAACAATTCCTGATCTCGTCTGTGATTGGTTGTTGGTGAATGACGCTTTTCGGTATATATTCTCTTCTTGTGATTGGTAATAGGTCTGGTTAGTTAGGTTTAGGTTTGGTTAGTAGAGAGGTTAGATTAGTTATGAATCATCATATATTTATGATAAATGAAAATGAATGGTGTTTTTCGGTTAGATTTACGTCGAAATTAAAATAAAACAGAAGACAAAACGCAAGAACAGTCCCTCACTAGTGTTTACAGGTTCATATAAACATTCCACAAATCATTACTTTGAGATATTTGTTTAATATTGTTTACCTTGAGATATTTGTTTTAATATTGTTTACCTTTGAGATATTTGTTTTAATATTGTTTACCTTTGAGATATTTGTTTTAATATTGTTTACCTTTGAGATATTTGTTTTAATATTGTTTACCTTGAGATATTTGTTTTAATATTGTTTACCTTTGATTCCATAGTAGTGTTTACTATTGTGAGTTTCTTCTGTTAAATGTAAACAAACACAACGTTGCCACACTGCACAACACCTGACGAGCCCTGTAAACGCACAAGTGGAGGGACTGTACATTTAAAACACTGTCCTTTCATATATCGACTTGTCCAGTGAGTTTTGTCCGCAAGTGTACGTGACTATCCGTTTGTAAGTGGTAAAAGTGCTGGAAGTAGAACCATGATAAGTGCGTGTTGAATTGGTCGCACTTATGCATGTCACAGCATCTGGCATCAACACTTACACTTCACAGCATCTGGCATCAACAGACTTACACTTCACAGCATCTAGCATCAACACACTTACACTTCACAGCATCTAGCATCAACACACTTACACTTCACAGCATCTGGCATCAATACTGTACACTCACCTAACCGGAACCTAACCTAATCTAACCCATCTGCATCCACCGCCGTGTTCATGTACCCAACTAACACGAGGAAACGACTCCCACAAGATAAATTTAGTTCAGAGATGGTGAAGTTGGCGAGCCTGCCACCACCACTCTCTGCGTGGTCTGTCCTACCACTCACTTGTGCACACATGTCTGCCACCACACTGTCCTGTCGTGGTTTGTCCTCATAACTGTCCTGCCACCACATGTCCGGCTGTCCTCACTACTACTGTCCTGCCATACTACTGTCCCCACCACACTGTCCTGCCACCACTACTGCCCTGCCACCACACTGTCCTGCCCTGCCTCTGTCCTGCACACCACTGTCCTGCCACCACTACTGCCCTCCACACTACTCTGCGCTCTGTCCTGCCACTACCACTCGTCCTGCCACCATACTGTCTGCCACCACCATGTCCTGCCATCACTACTGTCCTACATTACCACTGTCCTGCCACCACTACTGTCCCAATCACACACTGTCCTGCCACCACGCTGCCGTGGTCTGTCCCCACTACCACTGTCCTGCTACCACTACTGTCCTGCTATTACCACTGTCCCGCCACCACTACTGCCCTGCCGTGGTCTGTCCTGCCACCATGTCCTGCCACTACTACTGTCCTGCCACTACTACTGTCCTGCCACTACCCATGTCATACCACTACCCATGTCATACCACTACTATTGCCCCGCCATTACCTCTTGTCGTGGAGATATTAAATGTCTTTTTGACACCAGACTCGTGAATACAGTTTATATCAAGGTTGTTTTAGACACCGGAATCTTCCGTTATTTAATCTTTTATGGCTGTGTATATACTGATGTACAGTCCCTCCACTAGTGCGTTTACAGGGGTTCTCATATAAACATTCCACAAATTACCTTTGAGATATTTGTTTTAATATTGTTTACCTTGAGATATTTGTTTTAATATTGTTTTACCTTTGAGATATTTGTTTTAATATTTTTTACCTTTTGAGATATTTGTTTTAATATTGTTTACCTTTTGAGATATTTGTTTTAATATTGTTTACCTTTTGAGATATTTGTTTAATATTGCTTACCTTTTGAGATATTTGTTTTAATATTGTTTACCTTTGATTCCATAGTAGTGTTTACTATTATGAGTTTCCTTCTGTTAAATGTAAACAAACACAACGTTGCCACACTGCACAACACCTGACAGGCCCCTGTAAACGCACTAGTGGAGGGGGACTGTACATCAGTATATACACAGCCATGAAAGATTTAATAACGGAAGATTCTCGTGTCAAAAACAACCTCTGGTATAAACTGCATTCACGAGTCTGGTGTCAAAAGGATGGCAAGGTGTCAAAAACAACCACAAATATTCTAGTGTCAAATAGATATTGTACGGTTGTCAAAAATATGATAAAGGTGTCAAAAACAACCTCGGATATAAACTGCATTCACGGAACACCAGTTTTTTACTAGAATCGTGATGCCTGCTGGCTGGGCCCCTTACAGGAGACACACACTCATGACTTAGCCTTTTGCCCACGAACAGTATGTAACCTTGCCGAGTGATGACGTGTCGTGCCCGCGTGTTGTCTTGGTACATGAGGGCGGCACCTTATTATGACCTGGAGTGGATGTTGTCCGGAGCCAGATCAGGGTTGGCTGGTGGTGAGGGTGGGAGGGGGGTGGTTATGGTACGCTCGCTGCTCGTATGCTCAGAGTTATGGTATGCTCACAATGGGTTATGGTGGTTGCCAGGTTATGTTATGCTCGTTGGGTTGGTTTGGGTTGGTATGGTGGTATGCTCAGGTAGTTATGATGCTCACAGTGGGTTTTGTATGTTGTGGTATGCTCAGGTAGTTAGTATGCTCACAGTGGGTTATGGTGGTATGCTCAGATAGTTATGGTATGCTCACAGTGGGTTATGGTGGTATGCTCAGGTAGTTATGGTATGCTCACAGTGGGTTATGGTGGTATGCTCAGGTAGTTATGGTATGCTCACAGTGGGTTATGGTGGTATGCTCAGGTAGTTATGGTATGCTCACAGTGGGTTATGGTGGTATGCTCAGGTAGTTATGGTATGCTCACAGTGGGTTGTGGTGGTATGCTCATTTGCTTCTTGTGGTATGCTCAGGTAGTTATGGTATGCTCACAGTGGGTTGTGGTGGTATGCTCAGCTTCTTGTGGTATGCTCAGGTAGTTATGGTATGCTCACAGTGGGTTATGGTTGTATCTCAGGTAGTTATGGTATGCTCACAGTGGGTTATGGTGGTATGCTCAGGTAGTTATGGTATGCTCACAGTGGGTTATGGTGGTATGCTCAGGTAGTTATGGTATGCTCAGGTGGTTATGGTATGCTCAGAGTGGTTATGGTATGCTCCAGTGGGTTATTGGTATGCTCAGGTAGTTATGGTATGCTCACAGTGGGTTATGGTGGTATGCTCCGGTAGTTATGGTATGCTCACAGTGGGTTATGGTGGTATGCTCCAGTAGTTATGGTATGCTCACAGTGGGTTAATATGATACAGAATGAATGTATGTATGTTACTACGGTATAAGAATGTATGTAACTTTATATGTGAATGTATGTATATAACTTTATGAATGTGAATAATTATGCATGGATGTATGTATACGTATATCCTAAGCATAACTGGAGAGTACTGAAAATTCTAATGTTTATACTCACAATGTTCATACATACAATGTTTATACTCACAATGTTTATACTCACAATGTTCATACATACAATGTTTATACTCACAATGTTTATACTCACAATGTTTATACTCACAATGTTCATACTCACAATGTTTATACTCACAATATTCATACAATACAATGTTCATACTCACAATGTTTATACTCACAATGTTTATACTCACAATATTCATACATACAATGTTCTTGGACTATCTATGTACACCACCAGCAGCTGACGTGTTTTTAGGTAACAAATTCTCAACAATGGGAAGAGGCGACAACCGGGCTGACTTGACACCTCCTCGAGTGCATTCAAGGCCGCCTGAATAATAGAAGAGAGGAGGACAAGGGGTGGAAGGTAGGTGTGAAGAATTGTGTGTGAGTGAGGTGAGGTGGTGAGTGAGTGTGGTGGTGAGGTGAGTGGTGAGTGAGTGGTGAGTGTGAGTGAGTGTGGGGTTGTGTGTGTGTGTGTGTGTGTGTGTGTGTGTGTGTGTGTGTGTGTGTGTGTGTGTGTGTGTGTGTGTGTGGGGTTGTGGTGTGTTGTGTGTGTGTGTGGGGGTTGTGTGTGGTGTGTGTGTGTGGTGTGTGTGTGGGGGGTTGTGTGTGGTGTGTGTGTGTGGTGTGTGTGTGTGGGGTTGTGTGTGGTGGTGGTGGAGTGAGGTGTGGGGTTGTGTGTGGTGTGGTGGTGGTGGGTGTGGGGTTGTGTGTGAGTGTGAGTGTGAGGTAGGTGGTGAGTGTGGGGTTGTGTGTGGTGAGTGTGTGTGTGTGTGTGTGGGGGGGTTGTGTGTGTGTGTGCAAGAACAAACAATCCATTTGTTTAATTTCATATATACTCAAAATAGTTATCTCAGTACCTCATCATAACACCCCCCACCTCTCCTCTCCCCCTCCCCTCACCTCCCCCCACACCTCCCCACCTCTCCCTCCCACACCTCTCCCCACCCTTCACACCTCTCCCCCACCCCCCTCCCCCACCCCACACCTCTCCCCACCCACACCTCTCCCCCACCCTCCCTCACCCCACCTCTCCCACCCCCCCTCTCCCTCACCCCACCTCTCCCTCCCCCATACCTCTCCCCACCCCCATACCTCTCCCCCACCTCTCCCCCACCCCACCTCTCCCACCCCCCTCTCCCCACCATCCCCCTCTCCCCACCCCATACCTCCCACCCCCCACCTCTCTCCTCCCCCTACCTCCACCCCCTCCCCCTCTGGCCACTGCTAAACTTGGATAACTCAGACAAATGTTTACGTTCTCCAAACCGGATCCAGATTTAGTATTATGGCGCTGGGGGAGTAGCAGCTGCGGCCTTCTGCTGGCTCACGCTCCCGGCCGCGTCATGCTCCAGTCAACCCTGGATTTTATGCTCTTCTGATTGGCTGCTTCATGCTCTTTCATTTAACAAGTGAATAATTATACAGTTAAATCGGAACAACACGTTAAATGGCTTATAGTGTATTAGATCATTTACATAAAGAGTTTAGTGTCTCCCACCGGGCTCTAAAACACCGGGAAAATTACAACACTGAGGTGACGAGATGTTGGGTTAGGTTAGGTTAGACTGGGTTGGGTTAGGTTAGACTGGGTTAGGTTAGGTTAGACTGGGTTAGGTTTAGGTTAGACTGGGTTGGGTTAGGTTAGACTGGGTCAGGTTAGGTTAAACTGGGTTTGGTTAGGTTAGACTGGGTTTGGTTAGGTTAGACTTGGTTAGGTTAGGTTTACGTTAGGTTAGGTTGGGTTTCGTCTTATAATCCGAATTCCTTTATTCCTGTTTTATACTATTCATAAGCGACAAATACAGGCGTTTAAGCATTCCTTTTCTTTTTGTAAAACACACACACACAAACATACACACACCAAACACACTCACACACACACACACACACACACACACGCAAACATACACAAACACATACACACACACACACACAAACATACACACACACAAACATACACACACACACACACACACACACACACACACACACACACACACACTCAAACACACACACACACACACACACACACACACTCAACACACACACACACACACTCACTTTAAACCTCTTGATATGACATTACTTATTCACTATGGCTCAACCGCTCTTAAAACGTCTCCACATCATCATCACTACAGCCTTAACCTGGACTTATAAATAATACTCGACATTTATTCATTTCCCTCAAAACATTATTCTTACAAGTACTTCTTATACTCATTGATATTCATCATTCTCATTATTATTTGCTATTCTCATTATCATCATTATTTATCATATTAATTACTCACTATTATCATTATACTCATCATCATTATCCCACCAGTCATTATTATTCATCACAGTCATTATTGTGGTAATGTATTCATTGTATTCATCACCAGACTCATTTTGTTGGGGCTGACTCACCAGGCCGCTGTCAGATGCTGGTGAGTCAGTGTTAGTCAGATTACTGGAGGTGACCCTGAAGGAGTGAGAGTGGTGAGACGGAGGGGGAGGAGGGAGACGGAGGGGAGGAGGAGACGGGGAGGAGGAGACGGAGGGGGAGGAGGGGGAGACGGGGGGAGGAGGAGACGGAGGAGGGAGGAGGAGACGGGGGGGAGGAGACAGGGGGAGGAGACGGGGGAGGGAGACGGGGGAGGAGGGAGACGGAGGAGGGAGGAGACGGGGAGGAGGAGACGGGGGAGGAGGGAGACGGGGGAGGTAATTAATGAAGAGGATTTAAGGGGAGATGGAAGAGGAGGAGTTGAAGGGATGGGGATGGAAGAAGACAGGGGAGAGAGGAGGGATGGCGGATGGGAAGAGGAGAAGTAACTGGAGGAAGAGGAGTGGGAAGGATCTTCGTTAATGAAGGGAAAGGAGAGGGGAGGAGAAAGTGTGGGAGGAGAAGAGGAGGAGGAGGAGAAAGGGGGAAGGAAGGAGAAAGAGAAAGAAGTGGGTGGGAGGAGAAGAAGGTGTATGTAAGTGAGAGGAGAGGTTACCAACTGGGTGTGTGTGTGTGTGTGTGTGTGTGTGTGTGTGTGTGTGTGTGTGTCAATAAGTAACGTCTTGTTTACATACATATGAGTAATAGTACTGATAAACGATGAATAATTGAGTACAGACGGTGAGTACAGAGGTACGATGGGACTCTCTCTCTCTCTCTCTCTCTCTCTCTCTCTCTCTCTCTCTCTCTCTCTCTCTCTCTCTCTCTCTCTCTCCTCTCTCCGGCTCAGATAATAACACACACGCTAACAATGTCCATCCTTGATAGCTCCGTTGACTTCTGAAATGTTCCTGGTTTGCTACACCGGCCTGTATATATATAGATTACCTTGGTTGTCCTGGTTGATGGGTTTTGGGGTGATATATTTCGCTGTGGTTGTGTGTTTGGTTGATGGGTTAGGTTTTGAGGTGATTTAGTTCGGTTTGGTTGTGTGTTGGGTTGACTGGTTGCTGGCAGTTCATGTACGTATAACTATCTCGGTTGTCTTGGTTGACAGATTGATGACTGCTGGGTTTTAAGGCTGATACATATTGGTTGGTTGTTTGGTTGATGGATAGTTGTTAATTGGTAGATAAATGTTGGTTGATAGTTGTTGGTTGGTGGGTACTAGTAGACTGGTTAGTTAGGTTAGGTTAGGTTAGGTTAGGTCAAGTTTGTTCGGGAAAATCCTAACCTAATTTAGTCAGGGTCAGAAGTCCTATTAACATATTTCTAGGTCAAAGGTCGTACCCATACCCCCTCAGGTCACAGGGCAAAGGTCACGTACCCTGCTTACAGGTCACGTACCCATACCTCCTCCAGGTCACGGGCAAAGGTCACGTACTCCATACCCCCCTCGCCTTGGCTCATAGGGTGTGGGTTCATCGTCCTGACTAGCAAAAAGCAACCCTAATTACCTCAAGATGGTTCCGAACTGAGCTAATTACTCTCCATCATGCCAAACTCGGGAGGTAATCAGCCAGAGGTTTCGACCAATTGATGGAATCTCTGTTTAATTCTCTCTCGCTAAAGCCAAGGATTAGTGTAACAGAGGGTCCATGGTGTGTGTGTGTGTGGTGGGTGTGTGTGGGTGTGTGGGGTGTGGGTGTGTGTGTGTGTGTGGGTGGGTGTGTGGGGTGTGGGGTGGGGGGTGTGTGTGGGTGGGTGTGTGTGGGTGTGGGGGTGTGTGTGTGTATGTGGGTGGGGTGTCTGTGTGTTATGCCAGTCGAGTGTTTGTGTCATGCCAGTTCAGTCCTTTGTGTCATGCCAGTTCAGTCCTTTGTGTCATGCCAGTCGAGTGCTTTGTGTCATGCCAATCGAGTATTTTATGTCATGCCAGTTCAGTCCTTTGTGTCATGCCGGTCGAGTGCTTTGTGTCATGCCAGTCGAGTGCTTTGTGTCATGCCACCGAGTGCTTTGTGTCATGCCAGTCGAGTGCTTTGTATCATGCCGGTCATGCTTTGTGTCATGCCGGTCGAGTGCTTTGTGTCATGCCAGTCGAGTGCTTTTGTGTCATGCCAATCGAGGCTTTGTGTCAGCGCCAGTCGGCGTGCTTTTGTGTCATGCCGGTCGCTTTGGTCATGCCATTCGAGGTTTTGTGTCATGCCAGTCGAGTGTTTTGTGTCATGCCAGTCGAGTGTTTTGTGTCATGCCAGTCGAGTGTTTTGTATCATGCCGGTCGAGTGTTTTGTATCATGCTAGCAGTGTTTTGTGTCATACCAGTCGAGTGTTTTGTATCGCCGGTCGAGTGTTTTGTATCATGCCAGTCGAGTGTTTTGTGTCATGCCAGTCGAGTGTTTTGTATCATGCCAGTCGAGTGCTTTGTGTCATGCCGGTCGGAGTGTTTTGTATCATGCCGGTCGAGTGTTTTGTGTCATACCAGTCAATGTTTTGTGTCATGCCGGTCGAGTGTTTGTATCATGCCGGTCGAGTGTTTTGTATCATGCCAGCCGAGTGTTTTGTGTCATGCCGGTCGAGTGTTTTTGTATCGCGCCGTCGAGTGTTTTGTATCATGCCAGTCGAGGTTTTGTGTCATACCAGTCGAGTGTTTTGTGTCATGCCGGTCGAGTGTTTTGTGTCATGCCGGTCGAGTGTTTTGTATCATGCCAGCGAGTGTTTTGTGTCATGCCGGTCGAGTGTTTTGTATCATGCCAGTCGAGTGTTTTGTATCATGCCAGTCGAGTGTTTTGTGTCATGCCGGTCGAGTGTTTTGTATCATGCCAGTCGAGTGTTTTGTGTCATGCCAGTCGAGTGTTTTGTATCATGCCAGTCGAGTGTTTTGTGTCATGCCGGTCGAGTGTTTTGTATCATGCCAGTCGAGTGTTTTGTATCATGCCAGTCGAGTGTTTTGTGTCATACCAGTCGAGTGCTTTTAGTCATACCAGTCGAGTGTTTTGTGTCATGCCAGTCGAGTGTTTTGTGTCATGCCAGTCGAGTGCTTTTGTGTCATGCCGGTCGAGTGTTTTGTGTCATGCCAGTCGAGTGCTTTGTGTCATACCAGTCGAGCTTTGTGTCATGCCA
Organism: Homarus americanus; assembly: GCF_018991925.1. Taxonomy (NCBI): domain Eukaryota; kingdom Metazoa; phylum Arthropoda; class Malacostraca; order Decapoda; family Nephropidae; genus Homarus; species Homarus americanus. Next base: position 71,783 of record NW_024729281.1, read on the forward strand.
GTCGAGTGTTTTGTGTCATGCCGGTCGAGTGTTTTGTATCATGCCAGTCGAGTGTTTTGTGTCATGCCAGTCGAGTGTTTTGTGTCATACCAGTCGAGTGCTTGTGTCATACCAGTCGAGTGTTTTGTGTCATGCCAGTCGAGTGTTTTGTGTCATGCCGGTCGAGTGTTTTGTATCATGCCAGTCGAGTGTTTTGTGTCATGCCAGTCGAGTGTTTTGTGTCATACCAGTCGAGTGCTTTGTGTCATACCAGTCGAGTGCTTTGTGTCATACCAGTCGAGTGCTTTGTGTCATGCCAGTCGAGTGTTTTGTGTCATGCCAGTCGAGTGTTTTGTGTCATGCCAGTCGAGTGTTTGTCATGCCGGTCGAGTGCTTTGTGTCATGCCAGTCGAGTGCTTTGTGTCATGCCAGTCGAGTGTTTTGTGTCATGCCGGTCGAGTGCTTTGTATCATGCCAGTCGAGTGTTTTGTGTCATGCCAGTCGAGTGTTTTGTGTCATACCAGTCGGAGTGTTTTGTGTCATGCCGGTCGAGTGCTTTTGTGTCATGCCAGTCGAGTGCTTTGTGTCATGCCAATCGAGTGCTTTGTGTCATGCCAGTCGAGTGCTGTGTCATGCCAATCGAGTGCTTTGTGTCATGCCGGTCGAGTGCTTTGTATCATGCCAGTCGAGTGCTTTGTGTCATGCCAACGAGTGCTTTGTGTCATGCCAGTCGAGTGCTTTGTATCATGCCGGTCGAGTGCTTTGTGTCATGCCGGTCGAGTGCTTGTGTCTGCCAGTCGAGTGCTTTGTGTCATGCCAGTCGAGTGTTTTGTGTCATGCCAGTCGAGTGCTTTGTGTCATGCCTGTCGAGTGCTTTGTGTCATGCTGTCATAGTGTTTTGTGTCATGCCATTCGAGTGCTTTGTGTCATGCCAATCGAGTATTTTATGTCATGCCAGTTCGGTGCTTTGTGTCATGCCAGTCGAGTGTTTTGTATTGTTGTTGTAATTCCTGAGTCAGTAAAGTAGTATGTCTTGCCTATATTGAATTTGTTGACAGTATTTATGTAGATTAGCTGAGTTAGATTAGTTTAGTTTAACCTTTTAATAACGTAATGTTTATTTTTATGTTTGATCTGGTAATACAGCATCATGTCATTTTGTTCTGGTAATATCATGTCATCTCATCGTCTATCATGTCAGTTAACACAATCCTAGTTTAATGTATCATGATATTTAAATAATATTTGTTAGTTTATCGTTAGTTGGTGCTCTATTCTGGCTACATTTGGCTCGTGAGGTTAGTTCTCTGTTCTGGCAATGATGATTATGATTGTAACCTTCTAACTAGATTACTGTGGCCTTTAGACTTTGAATCACCACAGAGAGTCGAGGTTGTTAACTGAGGTAAGGTTTTATGCAACACTGCTAAATAAAGATTCTCACAATTGCAAAATTCCTAAAGATAGACTCTTATATTTGCAACATTCCTAAAGTTAAGATACTTAAATTTGCAACATTTCTGAAGTTAGACCTCTTAAATTTGCAACAATCACGAAGTTGGAATCTTAAATTTGCAACATTCCTGAAGCTAGACCCTTAAATTTGCAACATTCACGAAGCTAGACTCTTAAAGCGCAAAATTCACGAAGTAGGCTCAAATTTGCAACATCCACGAAGCTAGACTCTTAAACCTGCAACATTCACGAAGCTAGGCTCAAATTTGCAACGATTCCAAAGGTAGACTCTTAAATTTGCAACATTCACGAAGCTAGACTCTTAAAGCTGCAACATTCACGAAGCTAGACTCTTAAAGCTGCAACATTCACGAAGCTAGGCTCAAATTTGCAACATAGTTAAGAAGGCAGCTGTTTCATCCTCGTATTCATGAAACACCTTAGAGCTGCCGGCTGGTCTAAGGTAAATATTTTACAGTAGTCTTTCCACCATTCGCTTGTCTCGTGTAAATGATTTACAATGGCACCTCGTCCCTCTTGTAAATTTTACTAGTTTTTAATGGGATATTTTACCGGGTTTTTTTTTTTACATTTATTCCTGTTTTATCATTCATGAAGTCTTATTAAATATATTGTAAAAATAACGAAAAATTGTGAAAATGGTAAAGTTTTTGATTGTTAAATATCTTAGGGATTTTGTTTTACTCCAAGATAATGTAAAAAAAAAAAAACGTTTATGACATCCTGAAAACGTAGAAACATCGAAAACCGTAAAAAAAATGGAAAACGCATAAAAACCCATTGAAAATCTTATAGACGTCTTGGAAAACGTCTTAGGAAACGTATCGGGAAACTGTCACATAAGGGGTCGTGTGTGTGTGTGTGTGGTGAAACAATGGACCCGGATGACTAGTGTTCAGCCAGCCAGGCAACTCAGCCAGCCAGGCGGATGTACACACTTGGTCTGGCAGTGTTTTTGTAGACCTTCAGTGTTTGCTTGTCGGCCGTAACTCCCGCGAACTACACGCCATTATACACCACCGCGAACTACACGCCATTATACACCACCGCGAACTACACGCCATTATACACCACCGCGAACTACACGCCATTATACACCACCGCGAACTACACGCCATTATACACCACCGCGAACTGACTATAATTCATTGATTTATTATACAACACCGCGAAGTGTCTCCTGCTGTATAATACATTGGTGAATATATGCAAAAATCTGACCTCATGGTGTATATGCCAAAATCTGTCTTGGTATACTACGGCAAGAAATCTGACCAGGTATTGTTTATATCTGAACCATTACTGCAAAAGTTTCCAAAGTTTGGGGAAAGTTTTACGATTTGGGGAAGTTTCTTGATGGTGGAAAGTTGAATTAATGCTTACTGGAATTCCATGGCGGTATAAACTTTGGTCCAAACTTTGTCGATTTTCTTACAGGTGGAAATTTTTATAAATACTTTAAGAAAATAATTGATTGTATATTTTATAAAAACTTTGGAAACTTACTAAAGTGTCGATTTTTTTTTAAAGACTTCAGGAAATTAACTGATGTTATGTAGTTTGATTAAAACTTTGGGAATTATTATTATTGTTGTTATTATTATTATTGTTATTGTTATTATTATTATTGTTATTATTATTGTTATTATTTTTATTGTTATTATTATTGTTATTATTATTATTATTATTATTACTCAATTTACATTTACTTATTTATTAATAATATATGTAATAATAATAATAATAATAATAACAATCAGTAGGTTTTATTTTGATATATTCCTCCCCCTCCCCCCTCCTCTCCCAGGTGACCTCGTTTGGGTAAAGGTCACAGGTCATTGCAAGCACAGTTGTTGATGCATAGGTTGAACGCTTCACTTCCATGCATCTCTTATTAATAACTTCACAAAATTGTTTGAAATTCACTTGTTTTTGAGGTCAACAGTCATTAAGGTCAGAGGTCAGGAGTCATTAAGGTCAGAGGTCAAGAGTCATTAAAGTCAGAGGTCATGGTTCATTAAGGGCAGAAGTCGAGTTATTAAGGTTAGAGGTCAAGAGTCATTAATATCAGAGGCCAAGAGTCATTAAGTTCAGAGGTCACGAGTCATTAAGGTCAGATGTCGAGTAATTAAGATCAGGGGTCAAGAGTCATTAAGGTCAGAGGTCACGAGTCATCAAAGTCAGAGGTCAAGAGTCATTAAAGTCAGAGATCTACAGCTCAAGAGTCTTTAAGGTCAATTCAAGAGTCATTAAGGTCAACAGGTCAAGAGTTATTTAGATCAGAGGTCATTAGGGTTATGGTTGTTGAGGGAATAAATACCAAGAAGGTACACTGCCCTATTGGGTAACACCTAACTCCAGGTCGTTGAAAGACTTTTTTATGGTTCACCTGAAGGTCAACCACCTTAACACTATTGGGGGATTAGGTGAGGTTGGGTTAGGTTAGGTGAGGTTGGGTTAGGTTAGGTGAGGTGAGGTTGGGTTAGGTTAGGTGAGGTGAGGTTGGGTTGGGTTAGGTTAGGTGAGGTGAGGTTGGGTTAGGTTAGGTTAGGTTAGGTTAAGTTTGTTTTTGTTTGGTTAAGATCGCTGTTAATAGATTATAAAGGTGGGGTTAGGTTAAGTTACATTTGGTTAGGTTATGTTTGGTTAAGATGTGTTTGAATAGGTTAGGTTAAGTTAGGTTTTAATGGGTTAAGTCAGAACAGGTCAGCGTGGTTAAGGTAAAATAAATAGGGTGGAGATACCTGGAGTGACTATTTTTTCCAGAGACAGGGAGGTCAAAGGTCAGGAGTCATTAGTATCCTCCTGCCTGATGAAGTTGATACCATAACTGGACACGTCCCCTCCTGGGCGGCTCGGTGGACCACATTACTGATGAAAAATGAAGCTAGGGGATGTGGGTGGGGGAGGGTCTGGGGAGGTGTGGATGTGGGAGGTGGTGTGGGTGGGGTAGGGGTGACTGTGGGTAGAGGAAGGGATCTGGGGGAGGAGAAGGTCAAACTTGACTCCTACTGACTTTTGGGATGGAGGTTCAAAGGTCAAACTGGCTTCATGTGAGGTCGAGAGCCATATTGGATACTTACACGTCACGGAAACTTGACCTTACATATTGTTGCATAAAATGGTAACCTCTCTCTCTCTCTCTCTCTCTCTCTCTCTCCTGCTGATGTTATCACCTCTTGTGTGGGTTATTAACGTGTTATTTTGGCCTCACCGGGAAGGTTATCTTGGCGGCTTATCTCTCTTGTTTTACCTACAATGTTTCATGTAATTTACAAAACCCTTATTATGAGTTTTTTATTGTGGTTACATTATTATTATTACTACTGTTATTAATAGTAGTTGTCGTATTATTATTATTAGTAGTAGTAGTATTGTTGCTACTACTACCACTACTATTACTACTACTACTACTACTATTATTATTATTATTATTATTATTATTATTTAAAGTGTTACATATTTTTCCCTACCAGTAATTACCATTGAGATTTCCTTCAATTTTTACCTATAGTTTCATAACAAGTTTCATAAGTCATGGGTAACTCCACCCAGTCTCTATGTCCCCGCTGTTACTTCCTCTGCATTTTAAATAATAATAATTTTTTTGGGGTAGTAAATTTTACATAGTTCTTCCAACATTATGAATTACGATTTACGATGATTTTTAGCCATTGTTTATTTTGGTTTGGTAAATTTTGCATATTTTCCTTTATAATTATTTTTCATTGTGACTTCCTGCTATTATTATCATTTATTATTATTATTATTTCCTCTGTTCCCCATCGCGTTTACCATCATTTTTCATTAATATTTTTCACTACTACAGACACACATTTTACCTGTAGAGAAATATAGGAGGAAATGAGGTAATTTATCACATCACGTCTACCTGTCCGTCTAACCTCCCACCCCTCCTCTCCCCCCCCACCTCCCTTCCCTCTCCCCCCTCCTTCCCCCACTTCCCTTCCCCCCTCCTACCTCCCCCTCCCAGTGACAGCCTAATAGATTACCTTGGAATCCTTACCTATACAAACTGTACATTGGTGCGGCTTTTTCCTCTTGAGTGATACCCGTCTTGTGGGGCAGATTTTGAAGGATCTACCATAGGCCCTTATCGATATGTTTAAAATAATGGTCGTTATTTGAGTTGGGATTACTTAAAGGTGTTGGATTACTTAAAGGTGTTGGATTACTTAAAGGTGTTGGATTACTTAAAGGTGTTGGATTACTTAAAGGTTTTGGATTACTTTAAGGTGTTGGATTACTTAAAGGTGTTGGATTACTTAAAGGTGTTGGATTACTTAAAGGTGTTGGATTACTTAAAGGTGTTGGATTACTTAAAGCTGTTGGATTACTTAAAGCTGTTGGATTACTTAAAGGTGTTGGATTACTTAAAGGTGTTGGATTACTTTAAGGTGTTGGATTACTTAAAGGTGTTGGATTACTTAAAGCTGTTGGATTACTTAAAGGTGTTGGATTACTTAAAGGTGTTGGATTACTTAAAGGTGTTGGATTACTTAAAGGTGTTGGATTACTTAAAGGTGTTGGATTACTTAAAGGTGTTAGATTACTTAAAGGTGTTGGATTACTTAAAGGTGTTGGATTACTTAAAGGTGTTGGATTACTTAAAGCTGTTGGATTACTTAAAGGTGTTGGATTACTTGAAAAAGGTATTTTATTCTAAGGTGTATTTCTTACCTGTAATAAAAGCTGAAAATATCATTACTAATTAACTCATCCAGGTGTGTCTAGGTGAGGGTAATTAGGACGAGTCAATTAGTTGAATATGTTGTGTTAAGTGATACTAAATGGTCCTTATCATAATAGAAACTTGTATTAGAATTTAGTGCAGGAAATTTTGGTCGGAATTTTCAGAATTGGAATTGAATTTTTTTCGTAGTTTTTGTAAATTAGCGAAAAAATCCAGAGTTGAGGATTTATTTTATTTTTTATTGTTTTTATATATATACTGAAACAATTGAAAAAGTTTAGTTTCGTATTATTATTTTTTTAATCTGAAGAAACAATATAATGGTGATTTTTTTTCACTATAGAGGATCAACTCGGTGAAGAAATTTTGGATCAACTGAAGAATTTCCATCCCAGTTTATTTCACCTGAAGATTAGCCACCCTAACATTATTTGTGTTAGGTTAGTTAGGTTTGGTTAGATTAGATTAAGTAGTCAGGTTATATACACCAACACACAGACACACACAGCACACACACACACACACACACAGACAGACACACAGACACACACACACACACACACACACACTGTACAGCCCTGTAAATGTATTGAATGTATATTATTGTCTAAATCACATGTAAGTTTGTTTGTCTTCAGCCACCTACTGCAACTCTATAATAAACCGTTTATTATTATTATTGTTTACACACACACACACACACACACACACACACACACACACACACACACACACACACACACGCACTCAACAACACACTCCAAACAGAAAGACAACCAAGCACAAACAGGTACTTAAAGTCGTCTCTAAGTTCATCAGAAGCACTTACAAGCGTATAATCGGGCGGAGTGGGTGTTGCTATCGGCGAGTGTAGACGTTGATGTATGTGGGAAGGACTCAGTCAAGGGAGCGGTAGGAGAAAGATGGGAAGGTTATCTGCACGTTGCTGTGGTGCTTCTGGTGCTAATGTGGGGAGGCTGTTGGGGAGAGGGGGTGTGGGGGAGGAGATGTGTATGGGGTGTGCTAGTGGGGAGGAGAGTGTGGTGCTGGGGAGGGTGTGTGTGGGTGTGTGGTGCTGGGGTGTGTGTGGGTGTGGTGCTGGGGGGGGGTGTGTGTGGGTGGTGCTGGGGGGGGGGTGTGTGTGGGTGGGGTGCTGGGGGGGAGGGGGTGTGTGTGGGTGTGGTGCTGGGGAGAGGGGTGTGTGTGGGTGTGGTGCTGGGGAGAGGGGTGTGTGTGGGTGAGGTGCTGGGGGGAGGGATGTGTGTGGGTGAGGGTGCTGGGGGGGAGGTGTGTGTGGGTGAGGTGCTGGGGGGGTGTGTGTGGGTGAGGTGCTGGGGAGGGTGTGTGTGGGTGGGGTGCTGGGGGGGTGTGGTGTGGGGTTTAGGCAGTGAATATGAATGACTGGGGTGTGGGGGTATTGTGAATGAGTGGGATGAAGGGGTGGTATTTGAGTGGGTGGGATGAGAGGGTGTGTGGGTGATGATGGAATGATAACTGGGTGAGGTTGGTTTATGGTGAAGAGAAATTGTGTCATGTGGGTCGGGGTGAGATAAGGAGGGTGAGGTTAGGAGATGGAGGAAGAGAAGTGAAGGAAGGAGAAAGAGAAGGAACATAAGAATGGAGGAAACTGCAGCGGGCCTATTGTCCCATACTGGGCAGTCCCGTTTACACCCAACCCCTATCGCTCATATATCCATCCAACCTATGTTTGAAGCTATCCATCGTATTCGAGTTAATGATGATGTTTGGTAACTTGTTCCATTCATCCACTACTCTATTTCCAAACCAATGTTTACCCATCTCGCGCCTAAATCTAAATTTGTTTAATTTAAAACCATTGTTACGAGTTCGCTCCTGGTTGGATAGTTTGAGTACCTCTGTTATGTCACCTTTGTTTAGCCCTGACTTCCATTTATACACCTCGTTCATATCGCCCCTCACTCTACGTCTCTCGAGGGAGTGCTTCAAATTAAGATGCTTTAACCTGTCTCTGTACTCAAGATTCCTAATGCCTGGGATTAGTCTTATCATTCTTCTATGAATTCTTTC
>NW_024729281.1:85000-265749 GCF_018991925.1 Homarus americanus
TACCCGACCAACACTGAACTACCCGGACTTGTGTGGCTTAAGTTGTATTCGAAATGGCCACGTATGTGAGGCAGTGGTGGTGGCTGACTTCACCGAGTGCCTGGAGGGTGGTGGTGGTGGTGAACAGCCTACGGGGTTTGCACGCCTTTCTCCACCATACCACAGCCCTCTTCACCACCACCGACACCACAGCCCTCTCCACTACCACCGACACCACAGCCCTCTCCACTACCACCGACACCACAGCCTTCTCCATCACCACCACCGATCCATCCTTCTCCAACATCCTTTCAACCACTCCCTCCTTCACAAATATTCCTGCCCTCACCAACACCACCACTAATACTTTCAACCGTACCTCCACCACCACCACCCCTCGCACCCTCACCACCACTCGCGCTCTCCGTGTAGCGGCGAGGACACGTCATCTGAAGCCGGCACACACACGAGCGGCCACGGGAGGATGACCAAGCCCTGCACGAGGAGGCAAGAGACCCAAGAAGTTTTAAACACAACTCTCCTTAACCTCAGCAGACAAGACATCGCCAGGCAGGAGCTGTGTACACTGCCGGCTACACAAGGTACGGTCCTCGGCATGTTAAACGTGTGGCAAACTGTGGCATGAAGGCTTGTGCTTATTGTTAGAGTTCTGGTCTGTGTTTTCTGTGATGCGTTTGTGTTAGGATTCAGTTTATCTTTTAAAGCCTTTAAGAGGTTTTGTGCTTTTTCATTGATATATGTTTGCCTGTAGGCTTTCAAATATTTCTAGATAGTTGGAACTTTTAACGTCTGGAATTGATAGCTCTAAGTTACATGCATGGAGACTTGTGTAATATATACCTATATGTATTACAGATAAGGTACCACGGGAAAAAAGACCTTATGGAGAGGTATATAGAGTGGATTATTACTCTCATTTTTACCTTACTTGTGCCAGGCGTCTTTATCGTCAACTATTCGTGAAAATAATAGGTTATATAATACAAGTCACACCCCTTGGTAATTGGTTCGTATCCATTACATTTTAAGGTTTTTTTACAATTTGGTTTTAAGGGGTTATAACATAGGGGTTTTTCCTTCGGTTATATTTAACAAAGAGAGACTACCTCCACAATACCTCCTCCTACCTCCCTCCCATATGGATCGAAACCCCCCTTCGGATTTTAAAGTTGTATTGTAAGTTAGTAATAGTTCTGTACATGAAGATGGGTCGTTAACTTAAATTAACTAATGGGTGATGTGTTCCTCCCCATTCTTCCTGGAGTCACCCCCATGGTAGGAGGTCTTTCCATTCTTACTCAAAGATTTATACCCCATTCGAACAGTTAGGCCCATTCTTACTCGACTGATGCCCCATCCTACCAGTTCTCCCCATTCTTATTGGAGACACACCCATACTAGCAGTTCACCTCATGCTACCAGTCCCCCTCCCCATTCTTAAACCACTCTCCATGCTAACAGCCCCATTCAATACACTCATGCTAAATAGCCCTCTGGTCTTAAGCCACATAAATAACAGCCCACTCATTCCTTTAAGCCACACTCCTTTCTTATTCCTCCACAATTCTTAAACCGCTCCCTCATGTAACAACCCCCTTAAATCATCAAGCCACTCTCCGTATATGGCCCCTCCCCCGTCGTAAGCCACTCTCGTGCTAACAACCTCCACATTCTAAGCCATCAAAACAACTATTATTATCCCATTCAAGCCACTCTCTGTGCTATTGACCCCTCCCATTCTTAAGCCACTCTCATGCTATTGACCTCCCCGTTCTTAAGCCACTCTCCCGTTCTATTATTATCATTCTTAAACCACTCTCATGCAACACCCCTGCTAACAGCCCCCTCCCCATTCTTAAGCCACTCTCCATGCTAACAGCCCCCTCCCCATTCTTAAACCACTCTCCATGCTAACAGCCCCCTCCCCATTCTTACTTAAGAGCCTGTGATAGCAGGATGGGAGAAAGTGCTAGAACCATTGTCGTGGTGATGGCATGTGTGCCCCTGATTGTTTCTAATTGAATTGGCAGTTGAAAGCTAACCTAACTTAGCCAAGCCGGTCACAAAAGCTGATTCAAGTTTATTTATTTTGTTTCCTTTAGCCAGATAACAGCCTGAGCTTTTCTTTATGGTAGTGTTGTGCAGTTCGTCGTTCTGGTGTTCCCCAAGTCTAGCGAAAATTGGATGTGTTCTCGTATTGATGGGCCCCGTTTAGCGAAATTGGGGCGGAGGGAGAGAGGGGGGGTGTTTATGCCTGGTTTAACAAAATTCTAGATGGGGTTTAGTTTTATTAAACGTTTAATATATTGTTTTATTATTCTAGTCACCGTTTAGCGAGAATTGGATGGGTTTATATTGATGCCCCGTTTAACGAAATTGCTGCGGATGTGTTTTGGTGTTATTCTCCGTTTAACAATGTGGTTTTATAATTCCAGTCATCGTTAAACGGAATGTGGGGTATTTATTTTTCCCTGATTAACGAAAGTGGGATATTTTTTAACGTTTTATTTCCCATTTAACGAATATAATGTAATATCTCATTCCCTGTTTAACGAAATTGTGTGATTTTTGTTTAGTCCCCCATATAACGAAATTGCTGTAGGTATATAATAATGGGAGTCTGTTTGTCTGTGTCTGTCTGTCTGTCTGTCCTTTTAATTGTGCGTCTGGGGCGGATATAAAAATGAATACTCTCTGTCTGTCTTTCTGTCTGTCCCGAGTTTCAGTTTCTAAGGAGAATATAGTAAGGAATTCCGTCCATCTATCCACCTCTCTGTCTATCCGTTCGTCAAGTTGCGCGTCAAGGATGGATATAGACAAGGATTCCGTCCGCCCATCCATCCATTTATCCAATCATCCATGTCTGTCAAGATTCGCTTCTGTGGTGGACAGAGTATTATTCGTCTATTCATCTATCCATCTATCCACACGTCCGTCTGTCCGTTGAGGTACGTGTCTAAAGAAGATAAATATTGAGGTTCCATCAGTATCCACCAATCCGTCTAACTATTGAGTTTCGTTTCTGGGAAGGAACTATCCATCAAGTTTTTGGAGTGGATATGGAAATTGATACCGTCTATCCAATCATCCATCCATCTATCCACCAATTCATCTATCCGTCTAAATCCATTGAGTCTCATTTCTGGAGTGGATACGGAAATGGATACCGTCTATTCATCTATCCATATAACTATCCACCTTCAATTCAGAGCCAAATTTAGAAACCCCCTGAAATATTTAGACGAAAGCTCACATATTATTTATTTCATGACACAAAATTCTGATTTAGTGAGAACATTCTAATTTTTTTTTATAATGGTTGGGTTAAGTTTTACTGTCAATTGGTTTTGTTTTCAATTGGTTTAAGTTTGGCTATTGAGTGTGTACTGTCAATTGGTTTAACTTTGGCTAAGGTTGAGTGTACTATCAATTGGTTTAAGTTGACATTGATGAAATAACTTGTAAATTATGAAGCGTTTTAGGTTTAGTTCTAACATGAGGGAATGGTTTAATGTGGTAGATAGTCGAATAGGTTTGAAAAGCTTAATGGAGAATCGTGGTTTGAAAAGCATAATGGAGTATCGTGGTTTGAAAAGCATAAGGGAGTATCGTGGTTTGAAAGCTTAATGAAGAAACAGGTTTGAAATGCGAAAAATTGGTCAAGTGTTGGATTTAAATTGGGATGAGGTCAAAATTCAAGCTGAAAATACGAAGGATAGGCAAAAAAATCAGCTTAAAATTCGAGATATACAAAAAAATAAGCAGAAAATACGACGGATAGACAAAACATAAGCTGAAAATACGGTGGATAGGCAAAAATAAGCTTAAAATAAGATGGATATGCAAAAATAAGCTTAAAATTTGATGGATAAGCCAAAAATTAAGCTTAAAATGCTACGATGGTGTTGAAAGTGAAAGGCTTAGTCAGATTCACGATTTAAAATGCGAATAATAGAATAAGATTACGATTAATAGCTTAAGAATGCGAAAGATAGTGAGATACCCGATTTTATTACGATATAGTGAAATATCCGATTTTATTACGAAAAATGGTGAAGTGCCCGATTTTAAATACGAAAAATAGTGAAATATCCGATTTTAAACACGAAATATAGTGAAGTACCCGATTTTAAAGACGAAGGTTACTGAAATACCCGATTTAAATACGAAAGATATTGAAATGGCCTATTTTAAACACGAAATAATAATGAATTAGTACGAAACAAAGTGAAATCGTCTACTAACCTCTTAATATGTGGAACACTTATGCTTATATAAAGATTCAGTTCCTCTGGTCTCATTAATTTTCACTCACAAGGTCTTTTTGTGTTCGCTCGCTACAAGGAGATAGTGTTAAATTATGTCTAGGAACATTTTGCCATATTAGAAAAGGTTTTGAATCCTACGTTGGTATGGAGAGGAACATTTTGCCATATTAGAAAAGGTTTTGAATCCTACGTTGGTATGGAGAGGAACATTTTGCCATATTAGAAAAGGTTTTGAATCCTAAGTAGCGACGTGGTGTATAGAGGAACATTTTGCCATAATAGAAAAGGATTTCGGATGTTACGTGGTGTATAGAGGAACATTTTGCTATATTAGAAAAGGTGTTAAGTATGGAGGAGTATTTTGCCATATTAGAATAGATTTTAAGAGAGTTAACATGATTTTAAAACAGCATTGGAACACAACATACTACAGTACGGTTCACATCGACCCAGTCAGTCTAGGAGGGAGTGTGGGTGCTTGTATGTTGGTAATGTTGGCAGCTACTGATGAAGTGTTGGAAATGATCTGCCTGACCACATTTATATAGGGGGTGTTGGAAGGCTTTGGGGGAAAACTTGGGTTAGTTTTGTCCATTGGTGATTTTTTCCCCCATTAGGATTTTGTCCATTGGGAAATTATTAGGTATAATTTTTTGCTTTGGGAAATTTTTTAGGGATATTTTGTTAATTTTTTCTCTCTCCGGTTTCTAAATTTCCCTCACCATGTTTTCTAGATATCACCAGCGCGGTTTCTAGGGATTCCAGGTGTGCTTATTCCCCCTAATTTGCATATTACCTGGATCACTAGGAATTAGTTCAAAGGTCACGCCTCTAATCTCTCGGTCCGGGGCTGTGCGAGAGAGACCTGCTGAGGCGAGTGATGCAAAAATTGAAGTCAGTCAGGCTAGTTTGAAGTCAGTAGTGAAGTCAGTGAGGCAAAAATGTCAGATATGAGAAATTGACGTTAGCAGTGAAGTCCATTAGGGAGAATTAAAGTTAGTAGTGAGGTCAGTGAGACGGAATTGAAGTCAGTCCGAGAGAATTGATGTGAGTCAGGGAGAAGTTAAGTCAATGAGGTAGAATTGAAGTCAGTCAAGTAGAATTGAAGTCAGTCTGGCTGTATATGTGTACCTCAGTTCCCTGTGTAATTAGACGTACACACTAACAGACACAGACGCACACACTAACACATACACAGACGTACATACTACACACATACATATACAGACGTACACACTACACATACACAGACGTACACACTAATACATACACAGACATACACACTACACATACACAGACGTACACACTACACATACACAGACGTACACACTACACATACACAGACATACACACTAATACATACACAGACGTACACACTACACATACACAGACGTACACACTACACATACACACAGAGACATACACACTAACACACACAGACGTACACACTACACACACAGACGTACACACTTGTCTCTACACCCCCTCAAGTTCATCTAGTGTATCTGTACAGTAGGTGTACTAACACAAGCATCGCATTGAGGATGTCAAAGCTGTTGGTGGTACGATTGAACTGGTAGTGGTAGTGGTGGTGGTAGTGGTGGTGGTGGTGGTGAGGCAGTGGTGGTGGTGGTGGTAGTGGTGGTGGTAGTAGTGGTGGTGGTAGTAGGCGGTGGTAGTAGTGGGGTGGTGGTGGTGGTAGTAGTGGGTGGTGGTGGTGGTGGGTAGTGGTGTGGTGTGGTGGTGGTAGTAGTGGTGGTAGTAGAGGGTGGTGTAGTGGTGGTGTGGTGGTGGTGGTGGTGGTGGTGGTGGTGGTGGTAGTAGTAGTAGTGGTGTGGTGGTGGTGGTGGTGGTGGTAGTAGTGGTGGTGGTGGTGGTGGTGGTAGTAGTAGTAGTGGTGGTGGTGGTAGTGGTAGTGGTGGTGGTAGTGGTAGTAGTAGTGGTGGTAGTGGTAGTGGTGGTATTACATTATTTGGTGGTGCTAGTGGTAGTGGTGGTGGTGGTGGTAGTGAAGCAGTAGTAGTGGTGGTATTGGTATTATTTGGTGGTGGTAGTGGTAGTAGTGGTAGTAGTAGTGGTGGTAGTGGTATTATTTGGTGGTGGTAGTGGTAGTAGTGGTAGTAGTAGTGGTGGTAGTGGTATTATTTGGTGGTGGTAGTGGTAGTAGTAGTGGTGGTAGTGGTATTATTTGGTGATAGTAGTGGTATTATTTGGTAATAGTAGTGCGGTAGTGGTATTATTTGGTGGTAGTGTTGGTAGTAGTGGTGGTAGTGGTAAGGGAATTATACCATTGTGTAGGTTAACTGTGGTAGATATGTGGTGTTTCAGTAATTGTTCAGTTAATTTGTTGACATGGGTTAAGACCGTACTCAAATGGTTAAGACCGTGCTCAAAGGGTTAAGACCGTACTCAAAGGGTTAAGACCGTACTCAAATGGTTAAGACTGCACTCAAAAGGTTTACACAAAGTACTCCCATGATAATCTCATTGTACTCAAGGGTTAACACGTACTCATGGGAAAATCATCGTACTCAAAGGGTTAAAACAGTACTCCTGTCATTGTTCTCAAGAGGATAATCTCATTGTACTCAAAGGGTTAAAACAGTACTCCTGTCATTGTTCTCAAGAGGATAATCTCATTGTACTCAAAGGGTTAAAACAGTACTCCTGTCATTGTTCTCAAGAGGATAATCTCATTGTACTCAAGGGTTAAAACAGTACTCCTGTCATTGTTCGCAAGAGGATAATCTCATTGTACTCAAGGGTTAAAACAGTACTCCTGTCATTGTTCGCAAGAGGATAATCTCATTGTACTCAAAGGGTTAGAGGTATATTAAACAATACACTAATTCATTATACAGAAGGGCCTGGCATTATACCATACGAGTCACAGTAGTCTTATATACAGTATAATGAAGGTACGTATAGCACCATCCATTACCTGGCGTTCGCTCTCCGTTGCCTGGCGTTCGCTCTCCGTTGCCTGGCGTTTAGGTAGTCGCTGAACCTAACTTAACCCCACCCCAGCTAGCGTCAGGGTGTCTAATCTTCAGGAGGATCATTAATATTTCGTCAATTGTTATAGGAAAAATATATATCAGTTTATATAATGTGAAATGTTTATTATTTGATTTTAATTATATGTATATTATAAAATGGTTCCCGGTAAACCACGTATTTTATCAGTCATTGTTGTTATTATTCTTTATTATTTTTTTTAATTTTTTTTGTCACTATTACATTAATATTTTGTATTAATATTTATTGTTTATTATTATTATTATTATTATTATTGGTGGTTAATGTTAAGACAATACCTTCTTATTGTTTCTATTACTGTTATTATTGTTGGTATTAGTACACTAGCTATTTATTTTTATTCCTATTGATAACACATTATGACATCTCGGCAAGAGGTTGGTGTGTGTGTGTGTGTGTGTGTGTGTGTGTGTGTGTGTGTGTGTGTGTGTGTGTGTGTGTGTGTGTGTGTGTGTGTGTGTGTGTGTGTGTGTGTGTGTGTGTGTGTGTGTGTGTGTGTGTGTGTGTGTGTGTGTGTGTGTGTGTGTGTGTGTGTGTGTGTGTGTGTGTGTGTGTGTGTGTGTGTGTGTGTGTGTGTGTGTGTGTGTGTGTGTGTGTGTGTGTGTGTGTGTGTGTGTGTGTGTGTGTGTGTGTGTGTGTGTGTGTGTGTGTGTGTGTGTGTGTGTGTGTGTGTGTGTGTGTGTGTGTGTGTGTGTGTGTGTGTGTGTGTGTGTGTGTGTGTGTGTGTGTGTGTGTGTGTGTGTGTGTGTGTGTGTGTGTGTGTGTGTGTGTGTGTGTGTGTGTGTGTGTGTGTGTGTGTGTGTGTGTGTGTGTGTGTGTGTGTGTGTGTGTGTGTGTGTGTGTGTGTGTGTGATAATAATTAGCGTTTTTTGAAAAGTTCTGGCAGCCTGAAAATGCACATTAGGACAAAAATGACTTATTACATACAAAGACATGGGGGGGGGTCGTTTAGCAAAAGCTTTCATTACTGAAAGAAGAAGGAACAATGATTGAACATACAAATTATTATAGTTTACAGTTGATGGCCCGGGCTGATCATGGAGACATCGGGTGGTGTGGTGTTCACGTGGTGTGGTAACTCGTCCTCGGGTGTTGATAAGAACAAAAGAACATAAGAATGGAGGAAACTGCAGCGGGCCTATTGGCCCATACTGGGCAGTCCCGTTTACACCCAACCCCTATTGCTCATATAAGCATCCAACCTATGTTTGAAGCTATTCAGCGTATTCGAGTTAATGATGATATTTGGTAACTTGTTCCACTCATCCACTACTCTGTTTCCAAACCTCACGTGGTCATGGGACACCGTGGGGTGGTGTCACAGTACCTCATGTTGTTATCCCGTAGTCAGGGGTGTTTATCTCACTGGTGGGTCACGGCTCTCACTGGTACTGTCTGGTGCTGAATTCACTGGCTTAAACACTGTTCATCACTGTTCAAACTGATCCCACTTCTTTCCGAAACGAAATTGTCACTTTTGATTATGTAGATATCCCGGTGGTGAGGATGGGTCGGGGAGAGGGACTTGGGGAATGGGCCGAACATGGCCAAGGGGGAAGCAGCGCCTGAATAGGTCTCGACCCTACGGTGGTCAAGGATGTAGTGTGTGTGTGTGATAGCGTCATTTTAGGATGGGGGGTGTACCTCAGGGCGAGTATTGGAAACCCCATTTTTTTCTTATGAAATCTAAGTGGAATAGGAACTATGGTTCCCACGAGGCTCTATTAACTGTGCTGGTTAGGTTGGAGTTGGGTTAGGTTAGGTTGGGGTTGGGTTAGGTTAGGTTAGGTTAGGTTAGGTTAAAATCAGGTGGGTTTATTTTAATGTTATTTTAGGTCATGTTTTGGTCTCTTTGTTTTATCAGTCTCTCTCTCTCTCTCTCTCTCTCTCTCTCTCTCTCTCTCTCTCTCTCTCTCTCTCTCGTAAAGATGGATAAAATGTTACACTCATATTGGATTTTATTTCATCAAGCTTTATTGCCTTAAGCTGACGGGGCCAGCTTAGGTGTTATTAGTTGTCAGCTGTGGCGTCGTCAGCAGCTTTTAAACGTGCTGTACGAATTTATATACTGGACGGTGTGTGTGTGTGTGTGTGTGTGTGTGTGTGTGTGTGTGTGTCCTTAGTAATTGTTGCTATTTTCTTATCTCCCGTTTTTATTCATTATTCTTTCATCTCCCCTCTGTCTCTCTCCCCCTTATTAATTATATCTCCCTTTATCCCCTCCTTTATTATATCTCTCTCCTACTCTCCCTTTCTCCCCTCTCTCCCTTATTAGTTATCACTCTCCCTTTCCCTCCCTCCCCTGCTAGATGGGGGAGAGGGAGACAGAGGCCCCCCCTCGTGACACACAAAGGGAGATATACTGTCAAAGGGAGCAGAGGGAGATTATGGAATGTGTTCATCTGGTGCTGACAGTTAATTATTATAAGGACTCATGTAAATATTGTAAGTTAACGAGAGTGTGTGTGTGTGTGTGTGTGTGTGTGTGTGTGTGCAAACACAATAATAATAATAATTAACGGTTTATTGAAAAAAATTCTGCAGCCCGAAGGCTGAAAATATACATTGGACATAAATGACTTATTACATACATTGGTGGTTTAACAAGAGCCTTCATTAGAGAAAAGTAAAGGAACATACAGTGAACATACAGATTATTGTAGGTGTTAAACAGCAAACTCGTAGTGTAGTAACTCCCTCCCAGATGGTGTTAGGAGGAACTCACGTGGTGTAGTAGTTCTCTCAGATGGTGTTATGAGGGACCTGGCGTGGTGTAGTAATTCCCTCGCAGATGGTGTTATGAGGGGCCTCACGTGGTGTAGTAATTCCCTCACAGATGGTGTTATGAGGGGACCCACGTGGTGTAGCAATTCCCTCACAGATGGTGTTATGAGGGGCCCCACGTGGTGTAGCAATTCCCTCACAGATGGTGTTATGCGGGGCCTCACGTGGTGCAGTAATTCCCTCACAGATGGTGTTATGAGGGGCCTCACGTGGTGTAGTAATTCCCTCACAGATGGTGTTATGAGGGACCTCACGTGGTGTAGTAATTCTCTCACAGATGGTGTGATGAGGGACTTGACGTGGTGTAGTAATTCCCTCACATATGGTGTTATGAGGGACATGTGGTGTAGTAATTCCCTCACAGATGGTGTTATATGAGTGAGGTTTGGTCCCAGGCCTTCCTATCGTAGACGGTTAACACATCGGTGGTTGTTGTTGGGTCTCGCGGGGGCCGTTATGATTGGGTACCTGGGACCTCACTGTGTGAAGGTTAACTTGGGTGCGACTGTTACTGTTGAGTTGTTCTCACTGACTTAAGCACTGTTCACCACTGTTCACCTCGGTTTAACACTGGTTCCGTTCCTTTCCTAAATGAAATTGTAACTTCTGGCGAGAACTTGTTGATATTCCGGCGGGGAGGAGGGTTCAGGGGAGGGGGTTGGTATGGGCCAACTTAACAGTTGACCTGGCTGCTCCGAGAGGAGCGCCAGGTACGTCTTGACCCTTCGGTGGTCAAGGATGGTGTGTGTGTGGGAGGGGGGGGTGAGGGTGAGGGTGTGTGTTTTGAGGTGTGGGAGTGAGTGAATGAGTGTGGGGGTGAGGGGTGTGTAAGCTTGAGGTGTGGGGAGGAGTGGAGTGGGAGGGGTGAGGGGTGTTTGAGGTGTGGGAGGAGGAGGAGTGGGGGTGAGGGTGTGTGTTTGAGTGTGTGAGAGTGAGTGAGTGTGTGTGTTTCAGTGTGGGAGACTGAGTGATTGAGTGACGAAGTGTGTGTGTGTTGGTAGAGAGAGTGTGTGTGGGTAGAGAGAGTGTGTGTGTGTGGAGGGGAGATTGAGTCAGTGTTTGGAAGAGTGTGGGTGAGTGGGTAGGGAAGGGTGTGGGTGGGTGGGTAGGGAAGGGTGTGGGTGAGTGGGTAGGGAAGGGTGTGGGTGTAGGTTAGGTTAAGTTAGATTAGGTTAGGTTGGGTTGGATTAGGTTAGGTTAGGTTAGATTAGGTTAGGTTGGATTAGGTTAGGTTAGGTTAGGTTGGATTAGGTTAGGTTAGGTTAGGTTAGGTTGGATTAGGTTAGATTAGGTCCATATTACACATTCTTTACATTCCGTCTCTTTTGTACCACTGTAAACACGGCCCGGGCGTCGTGTCAACAGCAGGGTGGTGGAGCCCGGATGTTGGCGAGGTGTGTAAACTGATGACGTCAGTGCTTACGTCATTGCTCCTTATGGCTTTTTAGCACGATAGTCGCCTCCTTAACGCCTGTATAATGCTCATCACAGTCTAGCCTTCCTGTGATTGGTGGAGTAAATCTAGCCTTCCTGTGATTGGTGGAGTAAATCTAGCCTTCCTGTGATTGGTTGGTTAAATCTAGTCACCCTCTGAATGGTGGAGTAAATCTGACGTATTAATCTGAATATAGTTAGATTAAAGGGATGTAATGTGTGTGTGTGTGTGTGTGTGTGTGTGTGTGCGTGTTATTGGAGGCTAGTGGCGTCAGTGGAGTAAGCTAGTGGCGTCAGTGGAGTAAGCTAGTGATGCCAGTGGAGTAAGGGAATAACATCAAGGGAGTGAGGAGATGACATCGGAGTGACGTCAGAGTGAGAAAGACATGAATGTCACTCTGCCAGATGATGTCACCTTTCGTGAACCAAAACAAAACATAGATGACGTCAGTGAGGCAGACGAGGAGGAAGGATAGAAGCTCTTAAGAATGTTCAAGGTGAGGGACTGATAGTGGTGGTGATAGTGATGATGGTGTGTGGTGATGGTGGTGATAGTGATGGTGTGTGGTGATGGTGATGATGGTGTGTGGTGATGGTGGTGATAGTGATGGTGTGTGGTGATGGTGATGATGGTGTGTGGTGATGGTGGTGATAGTGATGGTGTGTGGTGATGGTGTGGGTGGTATGTGGTGATGTGGTGGTATGTGATGGTGTGTGGGTTATAGTGATGATGGTGTGGTGGTATGTGTGATGGTGTGATAGTGGATGGTGTGTGGTGATGGTGTGGGTGGTATGTGGTGTGGTGGTATGTGATGGTGTGGTTATAGTGATGATGGTGGTGGGTATGTGGTGATAGTGATGGTGTGGTTATAGTGATGATGGTGTGTGGTGATGGTGGTGATAGTGATGGTGTGGTTATAGTGATGATGCAGGTAGTGTGATAGTGATGGTGTGGTTATAGTGATGATGGTGTGTGGTGATGGTGGTGATAGTGATGGTGTGTTATAGTGATGATGGTGTGGTGGTATAAAGATAGTGATGGTGTGGTTATAAAGGATGATGGTGTGTGGTGATGGTGGTGATAGTAATGGTGTGGTTATAGTGATGATGGTGTGGTGATAGTGATGGTGTGGTTATAGTGATGATGGTGTGTGGTGATGGTGTGGTGGTATGTGGTGATGGTGTGGTTATAGTGATGATGGTGTGTGGTGATAGTGATGATGGGGTGTTAGTGATAATGGTAATAACGGTGGTAGTGATGATGAATGATGATGATAGTAATAAGTGACAATGATAGTGAAGATGGTGACTGATGGTGATACTTCTCAAACGTCTCGTCTTCCCCTCTACACTATACATCTGTATGTTTGTATGTCACCATATTAGGCCTAGGCGACTGTTCCCTTCGATAACATAAGACAATTTTCATTTAGGCTTGCATTAACTATATACAGTGTGTGTGTGTGTATGTTTGTGTGTGTGTGTTTGTGTGTGTGTGTGTTTGTGTGTGTGTGAGTTTGTGTGTGTTTGTACCGTCCAGTCTGCATCCAGTAGCCACCAAACAGTCAGTTCTCTCATCCAATCACCGGTAAGCTCTTAGTGGTCTCGTCCAATCGCCGGCAAGTAGCTAGCGTTCTTATCCAATCAGCATTAAGTCTCTACCGTACGCATCCAATCACCGTCAAGTAGCGAGTGTTCTTATCCAATCAGTGTCAAGTTTGGTGTGCTCTAATCCAATCGCGTCAAGTTTTCTTTAGTTCTACGCCAATCACCATCAACTTGCCAGATATTTCAGCCAATCACCGTTCTGTGTGGTAGCAGTGTTTGCCAATCACTATATTCTATCCAATCACTATCAAATCACAATCTGTTTTATCCAATCACCAAAAAATCTACTATAGCTGTTTTAACCAATCACAGCCAAGTTACGAGAAATGTCATCCAATCAGGTTTTAGCATGAGGTTGAGCCAGTATATAAATAAAAAGAATCTGACCAATCATAAGGCCGGGAGGGAAGAGACTGACCAATCATAAGGCCGGGAGGGAAGAGACTGACCAATCATAAGGCCGGGAGGGAAGAGACTGACCAATCATAAGGCCGGGAGGGAAGAGACTGACCAATCATAAGGCCGGGATGGGTGAATCAGGGTCATTTTTCAGTGTCTCGTGAATTATGATTATTACTCATAATTATGGTTCTGTGTGTGTGTGGTATTTAGTGGGTGGGTGGGGTAGGGGTGGGGTGGGTGGGGTGTGTTTAGGGGGTGGGTGGGTGGGTATATATGTGTGTGTGCGTATGTATGTGTTTATATGTGTGTGAAAGTGAGTCCCAGAAACATGACGGTATATTAGGGGCGGTGCGGATACAGTACACTGCATAACGAAACTTCACTCTACCACCATCTGCTATAAAGTTCCGTACCCATTCACAGCAAGGTTGACTAAAGGTTCCCAGGACATGAACGAGTGATATAAGGATAGGAATTGAGCACTGACGAAGGAGCATTAGATATTTAAATTTACCTGAAGAAGTGAGAGGTGTTAGGGAAGGTAAATTGCTGGAGATGTGAGGGAGGGTAGAGTATCGTGACTACTGGAGGTGTGGAGGTGGAGGTGTGGAGGTGGAGGTGTGGAGGTGTGGAGGTGGGGAGAGGGAGGTGGAGAGGTGGATGTATTCACTATGCCCCAGCTCGCAGCCTTCAAAGTGGAACTGATGAGTCTGGCTTTTGATGTCGGGAGGAGAGGCAAGTGTCGGCCCCATGACGGAGAGTAGCAACACTGGTGGTCTGGTGGTGGGGGTCAGGGGATGGTGGTGGGGGGGTTAGGGATGGTGGGGGGGTCAGGGATGGTGGTAAATAGATGGTGAAGGGTCAGGATGGTAGGGGGAGGGATCTTGCAGATACAATGTGTCTTATTCGATGTCACGTTGATTCAGTGTGTACTTGGAGCGAGCAGGTATACAATGTACATAGACAGCCCAGGTATACAATGTACATAGACAATACAGGTACAGGTACATTGGGGGATAACCACACACACACACACACATACACACACACACACACCTTGTTTTGATAGACCTTGTACAATATCATGTTTAGTTTGGTCGCCGTCTTAGTGGTGTAGCTCAAGTGAGTCAAGCGGGTTCTCATGTCCAGAATCTGTACAGCACAGCACAGCACAGCATAACACAGCCCAACGCAGCACAACACAGCCCAGCACAGTACAGCACAACATAACACAGCTCAGCACAGCATACCAGAGCCCAAAACAACACAGCACAGCCCAACACAGCCACATAACACATAAGAGACATGTAATATGGGATACCACAGGGGGGGTAGTGAGAGCCACATGTGTCCTTTGTTTATGTCTGGCTGGGAGTCGGGTGCGTGTCCGGGGCCTCCGTGTTTATCTGTTCCCTGGATTAATCGTTCGTGGGAATTATTAGAGTTTGAGCTCACAATCTCTCTCTCTCTCTCTCTCTCTCTCTCTCTCTCTCTTTCTCCATCTTTTTCTTTCTTTCTGTTTTTCTGTCTTTATTTTCTTTTTTCTTTATCCCTTCCTTCCTGCCCCCCCATCTTTCATTCATTCCATATTCCCCTTCATTTGTTCCTTCCTCTCTTCTTTCTTCATTTCTTCCTCCATCCTTCCTTCATTCTCTCTCTCTCTCTCTCTTCCTCCTAATGGCCCTGTGGTTGGTCAGGTCACGCTGGGTCACTCGTCCTCTTATGGGTCTTGGGAGTCATGTAATCCCGAGTAGGAGTCCAGGTTAGGTTGGGTTTGGTTAGGTTTGGTTGGGTTAGGTTGGGTTTGGTTAGGTTTATCTGAAGAATCTCCCAAGCCAGTTTTGTTTTGTGGTTAGCTATGCTGATGGTGACCTGACCTGACCTGGCCTAACCTGACCTGGCCTAACCTAACCTATCCTAACCTATCTTATCCTATCCTATTCTAGCCTATCGTATCCTAACCTAACCTAACTTAACCTATTTATTATGACCTAATGGTGTTTTAACAGGTTAGGTTAGATTAGGTTTGGCTAGGAAAGGTTAGATTAGGTTAGTTTATGGCATTTTAACATGTTAGTATTTTGATAAATATTTAATCTAATCTGAAATTTAACAAAGGCGATAAAAATAACTTTGAGTTTATTGATATTAAGACAATGAAATAATGATTGATTTAAATACATAATGTGAAAATGAATCTTTGTTTTCTCATTATATGCAGGATGTCACGTCACCTTCTCCTCCTCCTCCTTCTTCTTCTTCTTTCTCCTCCCTCCTCTTTCTTCCCTTTTCCTCCTCATCCTCCCAACCTCCTCTTCCATCCCCTCTTCCTCAACCTCCCCTTCTTCCTTTCTTCTCCTCTTCCTCAACCTCCTCGCCTTCCTTCCCTCTCCTCTTCCCTCTCTTCTTCCTCAACCTCCCCTCCTTCCCTCCCTCTCCTCTTCCTCAACCTCTCCCTCCTTCCCTCTTCTCTTCTATCCCCTCTTCCTCACCTTCCCCTCCCTCCTTCCCTCTCCTCCTACCTCCTCCTCTTCCTCCAATTTGCAATGGATAGACTGAGAATAGTTTCCTTCCTTTTAGTTTAACAAATAAGTCAGCCAGACTGGGAATCATATGATGACGCTTGAGTAAACAGACAATCCGCTCAACACAGAGAAGAGTGTGTTTACCAAGTGCGTCCTTTCATCATCTTAATATCTCTCTCTCTGTGTTCCATTACCTTACGAACATCAAAGAAGGAGGGTAAATGGGGCTGGGGGGTGGGGGAAAGAAGACGAAGCCGAAGTCTGAGCCAGGGTGAAGGATTCGGACGGGGGATGTTGTGGGCGTCGCCATGATTCACGGATGACGTCATCTAGTCGAGGTCACTTGCTGCTGTTGCAGGATGATAAAAACAAACCACTTGTGTGTGTCTTTGTTTTGAATAGGTGGACTGTTTTTATTGAAATTTGATAAGGATATTGCACAATTCCCCCTCGCCCGGCCCCCCCCCATACCAACATCACCCCCTCTTACCCCTCTCCACCCCCCTCTTACCCCTCTCCACCCCTCCCCTCCACCCCCGCCAGCCCGAATATTTGGCACCCAAAGTAGTTGTTATTATTGATATTATTATTATTGTTATTTTTTAATCACACGTCCTGATAGCGTTCTGTGTACGTATGCATGTTGTGTAGGTGTATGTATGCATGTATGTGTTGTGTATGTATACATGTGTATTTATGTGTATATAAAGTGAATGTTATGTACATATATGTCTTAAGTATGAATGTAATGTGATATGTATACACGCTCTTGAATGTATACCAACCTGTGTATTAGGTGTGACTGTTTTGTATGTGTACGTGACCGTGTATGTATGTGTACTTGACCGCAGATGACATACAATACAGTCTATGAATTAGGCCGTGTCTGTCTTCGGGTACAAATTGACACGGTTACTAATTGACACAGTTACTAATTGACACGGTTACTAATTGACACGGTTACAACTTGACACGGTTACTAATTGACACGGTTACTAATTGACACGGTTACTAATTGACACGGTTATTAATTGACACGGTTACTAATTGACACGGTTACTAATTGACACGGTTACTAATTGACACGGTTACTAATTGACATACATTAATTGACACGGTTACTAATTGACACTTTACAAATTGACACGGTTACTAATTGACACGGTTACTAATTGACACGGTTACTAATTGACACTTTACAAATTGACACGGTTATGACTTGACACGGTTACAAATTGACACGGTTATGACTTGACACGGTTACAAATTGATACGGTTAAGACTTGACACGGTTAAGCAAATTGACACGGTTATGACTTGACACTCTTGCTAAATTGACACGGTTATGACTTGACACGGTTACAAATTGACACGGTTACAACTTGACACGGTTACAAATTGACACGGTTATGACTTGACACTTTACAAATTGACACGGTTACAACTTGACACGGTTACAAATTGACACGGTTATGACTTGACACTTTACAAATTGACACGGTTATGACTTGACACTTTACAAATTGACACACACGGTTACAACTTGACACACACACGGTTACAACTTGACACACACGGGTACAACTTGACACACACACGGTTACAACTTGATATTACTAATACGGTTACAACTTGACAATACCACGGTTACAACTTCTGACACACACACGGTTACAACTTGACACACGGTTACAACTTGACACACACGGTTACAACTGACACACACGGTTACAACTTGACACACATGGTTTCATAACTTGACACACACGGTTACAACTTGGGACACACACGGTCATAACTTGACACACACGGTTACAACCCCACACACACGGTCATAACTTGACACACACGGTTACAACTTGACACACACGGCTACAACTTGACATACACGGTTACAACTTGACACACACACGGTTACAACTTCGACACTACCACTACGGTTACAACTTTAACACACATGGGTACAACTTAATTATGCTGGGTACAACTTAACACACATAAGTATGTCTCTAACACACGGTTACAACTTAACACACATGGGTACAACTTAACACACACGGTTACAACTTAACACACACGGTTACAACTTGACACACACGGTTACAACTTAACACACATGGGTACAACTTAACACACATGGGTACAACTTAACACACACGGTTACAACTTAACACACATGGGTACAACTTAACACACATGGGTACAACTTAACACACACGGTTACAACTTAACACACATGGGTACAACTTAACACACATGGGTACAACTTAACACACATGGGTACAACTTAACACACATGGGTACAACTTAACACACACGGTTACAACTTAACACACACGGGTACAACTTAACACACATGGTTACAACTTAACACACATGGTACTTGACACGGACGAATTAACACAATTGGGTATCAGATGAAGTTTATGACACTAGCAGGTTTTGGGTGTCGCGTTAGCCATTGTTCGTTAAAGTGGTGATTAACGAAGAGATGTTCAACGAGAGAGTATGTTCGTTTGGTAAGATTTAAACGAGATATTTGAATGAACTGGCAACTAGCAAGGTCTGTTTAACGATATTTGAATGAACTGGCAACTTGCAAGGTCTGTTTAACGATATTTGAATGAACTGGCAACTAGCAAGGTCTGTTTAACGATATTTGAATGAACTGGCAACTAGCAAGGTCTGTTTAACGATATTTGAAGGAACTGGCAACTAGCAAGGTCTGTTTAACGATATTTGAAGGAACTGGCAACTAGCAAGGTCTGTTTAACGATATTTGAATGAACTGGCAACTAGCAAGGTCTGTTTAACGAGGAAGGGTGTTCATACAGTGTGAAGTATTACCAGGAAAAAAAATGTTTAACGAAGTAATAATATGAAGGTGTTTAACTAAAGCTTGATTAACGAGTGATAAACAGGCAACTAATATTTGATAAACGAAGGAAATCTAAAAACTTAACGAAATGTGAACAAATCCCTAAAATAAACGATACTTCCCAACTAATTTAACGAGCCGACAGGAACACAACACACATTAAACGAAGGAAATGGCGACTTGAAGCATGTTAAACGAGAAAGGTCGTTAATTAGCGTAAAAAGCGAAAAAAATAAAAAGAATTGAACTTGTTTTGAATAATCGTGTGTGTGTGTGTGTGTGTGTGTGTGTAGAGGAAGAGACGAACACGTGGGCGGATGTTGACGTGGGGGGAGGTGAAGAGGGGAGGGGAGGATACTGTAGGAGGGAGGAAATAGGGGAGGGAGGTGGGTTAGAGGATGAGAGAGGGGGGTGAGAGGTAGTGGTTAGATAGGGGGAAACAAGGATAAAAGGAGAAAGGGGAACAGGATGAGAGGAGAATGAAAGGGGGAGAAGGGGTAGGGGGGGAAGGGTATTATGTATGCATGTCAGGGTAGAATATAATGAAGGTAATGTTATTGTTATCCCTCATTCGTACAATTTTATTAATGGGGTCTTTTGTGTTTTATTATTATTTTCCTTCCCTTGTTCTATGTTTCCTCTTCATTTGTCCTCTTTCTTTCCTCTTCATTTGTCCTCTTTTCCCTCTTCATTTGTCCTCTTTCTTTCCTCTTCATTTGTCCTCTTTTTCCCCCTCTTCATTTGTCCTCTTTTCCCTCTTCCTTTGTTCTTTTTCTTTCCTCTTTCTTTGTCCTTTTCCCTCTGCCTTTGTCCTCTTTCTTTCCTCTTCCTTTGTCTTGTTCTTCCTCCTCTTATTCGTTATTCTTTGTATTATTATTCATGTTATTATTCCTTTATGTGTTTCTATTTTATCATTTCCTCCCCCTCTTCTCCCTTCCTCTTTCCTCCTCTTCTTTTCCTTTATTTGGCCCTTCTTCACTTCTTCTTTCTTCACCTCCCTTACTCCTTCCTTCACTTTCTCCTCCTCCTCCTCCTCCTCCTCCTCCTCCTCCTCCTCCTCCTCCCTCTTTCCTCCTCCTCCTCCTCCTCCTCCTCCTCTTTCCTCCTCCTCCTCTTTCCTCCTCCTCCTCTTTCCTCTGTGACATGAAACACCCCAACATACATACATACATAGGTCCTACATACATACATACATACATACATAGGTCCTACATACATACATACATAGGTCCTACATACATACATACATACATACATACATACATACTATATACATACACATAGGTCCTACATACACACACACACACACACACACACACACACACACACACACACACACACACACACACACACACACACACACAACACTGATTATGTATGTTTACGCTTGGCTGTTTCAAGGACTGGGGACAAGAAATACTGTGTGAGAACCTGGTGTAAAAGAGACTCCCACAGGAAAAGACCTAACCTAACGTAACCAACCTAACCTAACGTAACCACAACCTAACCTAACGTAACCACAACCTAACGTAACCACAACCCAACGTAACCACAACCTAACGTAACCACAACCCAACCTAACGTAACCACAACCTAACCTAACGTAACCACAACCTAACCTAACGTAACCACAACCTAACGTAACCACAACCTAACGTAACCACAACCTAACCTAAAGTAACCACAACCCAACGTAACGTAACCACAACCTAACCTAACGTAACCACAACCTAACCTAACGTAACCACAACCTAACCTAACGTAACCAACCTAACCTAACGTAACCACAACCTAACCTAACGTAACCATAACCTAACCACAACCTAACCACAACCTAACCACAACCTAACTAACGTAACCACAACCTAACCTAACGTAACCACAACCTAACCTAGCCTAACCACAACCAACCTAACGTAACCACAACCTAACGTAACCACAACCCAACCTAACGTAACCACAACCTAACGTAACCACAACCTAACCTAACGTAACCACAACCTAACCTAACGTAACCACAACCTAACCACAACCTAACCTAACGTAACCACAACCTAACCACAACCTAACCTAACGTAACCACAACCTAACCCTAACGTAACCACAACCTAACCACAACCTAACCTAACGTAACCACAACCTAACCTAACCTAACCACAACCTAACCACAACCTAACCTAACGTAACCACAACCTAACCTAACCACAACCTAAGGATGTTAATAGCGTCCTTGAAGGTATTTGCATAGTCTTTGTCCACTTTCGCCGCCATTTTATCTGTTGATGTCCTTTGAGAGTCACTTGTAGAGTCTGTTTACTTCCAGCGCCATTTCGTGCGTCTAGACCAGTGGTTCTCAACCTTGTTTGCCTCATGCACCCCTTTCACCATATGTCAGGATGTCATTCCCCCCTCCTTTCCAAGATTGTCTGCCTCAAAAAGTGCATTCCAAATAATATGAATATAATACTGAAAATCCTTTATTTTTTCCATATTAGTACATATATATTTACAATTTTATATGGATTATTTTATAGTGGAGTTTTACAAATTAAATGCCAATTGAAAATGTTGATGGATTTATAAAACTTGAATAAAAGTAAAATAGTTTTTTTTATTTATAATGAATTACTTAATAGACCAAACTGAAGCATAATGCAATAAAAAAGTTCAATAGAATACCAGGATATTGTAAATTTGTAATTAATTTTATTCAGATGAAGATTACAGTCAATGAGAAACCTGTGATTGTTTTTCTTCGCCAATTCTGGGATACGCGGAGGAGTGCTTGAAAGGCACAACGCAGGTCATTTTCTACCTCTAATCTACTACGTTGCTTCGTTTTAATTTGCAACAGAGTTTAAAAGCCTGACTCACAAAGATATGTCGACACAAACGGAAGCAATGCACGATAGCTCTTTCTGCCACTTTTGGGTAGGAATCACACATCAAAGGCCAAAATTATGTGAATGATTTCTCATCGAACACACTCTCTTGCTCCCGAATCAGCCCCCCTGAAAATTCCCACTTTGGGGAAATTCCCTGGTTGAGAACCCCTGGTCTAGAGTCTCTGTTTACTTCCGGCGCCATTTTGTCCATTAATTTCTACGCCATTAAGAGGTCGTTTGAGACAAGTTCATATGGTCTACGGTTACAGGAGGAGTTACAGGGAGAGTTACAGGGGGAGTTACAGGGAGAGTTACAGGAGCTACAGGGAGAGTTACAGGAGAGTTACAGGGGGTTACAGGGAGAGTTACAGGAGAGTTACAGGGGAGTTACAGGGGAGTTACAGGGGAGTTACAGGAGAGTTACAGGGGAGTTACAGGAGAGTTACAGGAAGAGTTACAGTAAGTTGAGACCTGGGAGCTCTGAGCCAGCCTTGTGTCGAGTTCCTAGCGAGTTTACCTTAACAGCCAATCAAATCCAAGACAGTAAATGAACAGCCAATCAAACCAAGACGTAATCAACGTAACTAACCTAACCATAACGTAACCTAACCTAACCACAACGTAACCTAACCTAATCTAACAGCCAATGAAATCCAAGACCTAAACCAACAGCCAATCAAAACAAACTTTACATAACACACCATTGTTTACATATAAGCTTAACCCGACCAACCAACAGCTGACAGCGACACTCCTCCTCCTCCTTCCTCCCTCCTCCTCCTCCTCCTCCTCTTCCTCCTCCTCCTCCTCCTCCCTCCTCCTCGTCTTCCTTCTCTTCCTCCTCCTCCTCGTCTTCCTCCTCTTCCTCCTTATTCTCCTCCTTATTCCTCCCCCTCCTCTTCCTCCTCCTCCTCGTCTTCCTCCTCTTCCTCCTCCTCCTCCTCGTCTTCCTCCTCTTCCTCCTCCTCCTCCTCGTCTTCCTTCTCTTCCTCCTCCTCGTCTTCCTCCTCTTCCTCCTTATTCTCCTCCATATCTTCCCCTCCTTCTCTTCCTCCTCCTCCTCGTCTTCCCTCCTCTTCCTCCTCCTTTTCTCCCCCTTCTCCCTCCTCCCTCCTCGTCTTCCTTCTCTTCCTCCCTCCTCCTCGTCTTCCTCCTCTTCCTCCTTTTTCTCCTCCTTATCTTCCCCTCCTTCCCTCCCCTCCTCGTCTTCCTTCTCTTCCTCCTCCTCCTCGTCTTCCTCCTCTTCCTCCTTTTTCTCCTTATCTTCCTCCTTCTCTTCCTCCTCCTCCTCGTCTTCCTCCTTTTTCTCCTCCTTATCTTCCCCTCCTCCTCTTCCTCCTCTTCCTCCTCCTCTTCGTTCCCCTCTTCCTCCTCTTCCTCACCTCATAGGCTTCAGTCAGTAAACAAACATCAGATTATATATACCTGTGATAGTGTGGATATTTGAGTTACATGTGTGGATATTTGAGTTACATGTGTGGATATTTGAGTTACATGTGTGGATATTTGAGTTACATGTGTGGATATTTGAGTTACATGTGTGGATACGGTTTTGTGGAGTTGGGATTTTGACTTAACCTTTTATATATTTTTTACTTTTCTCAATTTTTATTTTGCTCTCTCTCTCTCTCTCTCTCTCTCTCTCTCTCTCTCTCTCTCTCTCTCTCTCTCTCTCTCTCTCTCTCTCTCTCTCTCTCTCTCTCTCTCTCTCTCTCTCTCTCTCTCTCTCTCTCTCTCTCTCTCTCTCTTTCTTCTCTCTCTCTCTCTCTCTCTCTCTCTCTCTCTCTCTCCAGATAGCAAGTGTATAGGCAGTTATAGGAGTTATAGGCAGTTGTAGGGAGTTATAGGCAGTTGTAGGGAGTAGGCAGTTGTAGGAGTAGGCAGTTGTAGGAGGCAGGTGTAGGAGCAGGCAGGAGTTATAGGCAGTTGTAGGAGTAGGCAGTTGTTGAGCAGGTGTTGTAGGAGTTATAGGTTGTAGGAGTTATAGGCAGTTGTAGTGGGAGCAGGCAGTTGTAGGAGTTATAGGCAGTTGTAGGAGTTATAGGCAGTTGTAGGAGTTATAGGCAGTTGTAGGAGTTATAGGCAGTTGTCATATATATATATATATATTTCATGTTTGTTTTAAACAACAGTTGTTCCATTTGTAGAGTTTATCAGATAGGTAGCGTGGAATGTCCAGACTATAGCGGTCAGTGTTAGGTTGTGTTGGTTAGGTTAGGTTGTGTTTGTGTTGGTTGTGGTTAGATTAGGTTGTGTGTTGGTTTGTGTTTGGGTTGTATTGTGATGACGGATATTGTTGGGTTAAGTTGTCACATGACGTCAGACCTGGCTTTTAATGGTGAGATACACCTGGCCTTAATGGTGTGACGTCAGACCTGGCCTTAATGGTGTGACGTCAGACCTGGCCTTAATGGTGAGACATCAGACCTGGCCTTAATGTTGTGACGTCAGACCTGGCCTTAATGGTGTGACGTCAGACCTGGCCTTAATGGTATGACGTCAGACCTGGCCTTAATGGTGAGACGTCAGACCTGGCCTTAATGGTGTGATGTCAGACCTGGCCCTAATGGTGTGACATTAGACCCTCCCTCATCACACTTGGACAACCCTTCAACCCACCACCTCACACCCTCCTCCCTTCACCCCCTTCCTCACCCCCCCGTCCTCCTTTCACCCCCTCCCCATCTTCACCCCTACACCTCCTCCTTCAACCTCTCACCTGACCCGTCCTCCCCCTCCCCACCGCTTCACCCCTACACCCTCCTCCCTCAACCCCACCCCACCCCCACCCCCCTACAGCCTTAATTGTTTTATGAGACAGAAAGGAAATAGAGAGACACAAAGAGAGAGAGACAGATTTTTATTTAATATAGGAGCTCGTTATATCCACTGGTTCATTTACGTGGTTTATTTAAGAGGTTCGTTCCACTGGTTCATCTACCTGGGTCATTTAAGAGGTTCGTTCCAGTGGTTCATTTACGTGGTTCATTTAAGAGGTTCGTTCCACTGGTTCATTTAAGAGGTTCGTTCCTTTGGTCTTGCTTCACTTGCGTATCTCGGAACGGTTTGCGTCATAGCTCTGGTCTCGGGTTGCTTCATTAGGGTGTTTCACTATGAAGCATTCCTGTTTTTTGGCTTATAGATACATTTCACTGTTGAAGTCCAGGGTGTGGTCTTGCGTGGTCCAGGGTGGGGTGTGGTCCAGGGTGGGGTGTGGTGCGGTCCAGAGTGTGGTCTAGTACGGTCCAGAGTGTGATTTTGTGCGGTCCAGAGTGTGGTCTAGTGCGGTCCAGTGGTCCCAGGTGCAGGCGTGTGGTGTTGGATGGACCCCCTCCTCCCCACCTCACCCCCCTCCCCCACCTCCCACCACTATGTACTGAACCCCACACACACACACACACACCTGTACAAACACTCGTGTACACTCCAGACCCCACCCATCCCACATGCACACACGCGTACGTACACACACACACACACATACACGCACGGATACACGTAACTTAAGAACACACACACATGTGCATAGTTACAAAATCACGTAAATGAACACACACACACACACACACACACACACACACACACACACACACGTTCCCAGCCTGTGTAGGAAATTGCATTTTAAAGCCTCTATTTATTTTCACATTTGACGGGAGTTGCTAAACACACCTTTCCCTTCTACCTAAGTTCCTTCCCCTTCCATCTTCCTATCCTTTCCCCCTTCCATGTTCCCTCTCCCCTTCCCTATCTTCTTCCCCTTCTCTCGTTCCCCACCCATTTTCCCTCTTCCCTCACTTCGCCCCCTTTCCCCCTCTCACTTCTCCCATTTTCCCTATATCCATTCCCTCTGCTTCCTCCTCCCCTCTCATTTACCCTATCCCTTCCCTCCTCACTACCTCCTCTTTTTTCCTCCCCTCCGCTTCCTTCTCTTCCCCCCTCCCATACGATCTTACATAGTTTCTAGTCAGTAGTTCTTGTCCTCCCCCACCCTCCTCACCCCCCACCTCTCCTCTCCCACCCCCTGACCCTGGAGGTAAGGGGGTAATAGGTGTTGGACCATTTGTTGTAACTGCATCCGGTAGTTGACAGTACCATTAACTCTTAACTAATAACCAGTACTGAGTTGTAGTTATAATCACAACATGATAAGTTATGATTATTTGTTATTTTGTTGTTGTTTTGTTGTTATTGTGCTGAGTTTATGACCCTTGACCTTCACATAACATGACAGAGAGGGACTTGGTGACTTATGATTGACAAGATGAGTGACAGCCTCTCCAGTATTATACGTCTGTGAGTGACACCCTCTTGTGTTATAGCTTATTTTAAGTCGATATTAGAGCAGTTGGGAATGTTCTAATGACCCTTAGCTTCCGTTGTTAATGACCAGTTAGTCGTGTTGATGAGGTGGTTAAGAGTGTGCCGTGGGGTAGTGGTTATAACCGGTGTTGTTGGCCCCTGGTTCAAGCGCCAATGTTTACTGGCCGTAATTAGTGAATTCAGAGTAATGGTGTCAGTTGGTGGTAGTGGTGGAAGGATGGTGGGAGGGGTAGGGGTGATGGTAGTGGTGAAGTGATGGTGGAGGGGTGGTACGGGTGATGGTAGTGGTGGAAGGGATGGTGGGAGGGTGGAAGTGATGATGGGAGGGTGGAAGTGATGATGGGAGGGTGGTGGGCGGTGATGGTAGTGGTGGAAGTGATGGTTGTAGGGGTGGAAGTGATGGTGGAGGTGGTACGGTGATGGTAGTGGTGGAAGTGATGGTGGTAGGGGTGGTACGGTGATGGTAGTGGTGGAAGTGATGGTGGGAGGGTGGTACGGGTGATGGCAGTGGTGGAAGGGATGGTGGGAGGGTGGAATGATGGGGAGGGTGGTACGGGTGATGGTAGTGGTGGAAGTGATGGTTGTAGGGGTGGAAGTGATGGTGGGAGGGGTGGTACGGGTGATGGTAGTGGGTGGAAGTGATGGTTGGTAGGGGTGGTACGGGTGTGTAGTGGTGGAAGTGATGGTGGTAGGGGTGGTACGGGTGATGGTAGTGGTGGAAGTGATGGTAGTGGTGGAAGTGATGGTGTGGTGGAATGATGGTGGGAGGGGTGGAAGTGATGGTGGGAGGTGGTACGGGTGATGGTAGTGGTGGAAGTGATGGTGGGAGGGGTGGAAGTGATGGTGGGAGGGTGGAAGTGATGGTGGGAGGGGGTGGTACGGGTGATGGCAGTGGTGGAAGTGATGGTGGGAGGTGGTACGGGTGATGGTGTGGTGGAAGTGATGGTGGTAGGGTTGGTACGGGTGATGGTAGTGGTGGAAGTGATGGTGGTAGGGGTGGTACGGGTGATGGCAGTGGTGGAAGGGATGGTGGAGGGGTGAAAGTGATGGTGGGAGGGGTGGTACGGGTGATGGTAGTGGTGGAAGTGATGGTTGTAGGGTGAAAGTGATGGTGGGAGGTGGTACGGGTGATGGTAGTGGTGGAAGTGATGGTGGTAGGGGTGGAAGTGATGGTGGGAGGGTGGTACGGGTGATGGTAGTGGAAGTGATGGTGGGAGGGTGGAAGTGATAGTGGGAGGGTGGTATGGGTGATGGTAGTGGTGGAAGTGATGGTGGTAGGGTGGAAGTGATGGTGGTAGGGGTGGTACGGGTGATGGTAGTGGTGGTAATTGGTGGTAGTAGGGCGATAGATGATGGTTGTATGTTAGTAGTGGTGGTAGGACTAATAGTGGTGGTAGAGCCGACCCCAAGTTTATTGCAGGCAGTAAAGTGAAGATATATTGACTACCATCAATTGGGTAAACAGGTCGGCAGCTTGATGGATTGGTTCATTATGCCACAACACTGTTCCATGTGTGTGTGTTGTGTGTGTGTATGTGGTGTGTGTGTGTGTGTGTGTGTGTGTGTGTGTGTGTGTGTGTGGGGCTATGGACGTATGTGTGTGTGTGTCATACTAGAGTCAGCAGGGTGATATTCAGACGGGTGTTCGGGGATGTAGCGCGTGATAGAGTTACATGAACCGTCTGCATGTGGTGTAGAGTCCAAGAAAGACATTGTGTGTGTGTGTGTGTGTGTGTGTGTGTGTGTGTGTGTGTGTTAATTATCCACTTATTCTTTCTTGTACGTCCTTTGTGGTCTTCTTCCTCCTCCAGGTGCATCTGTCTGTCTATCTGTCTGTCTGTCTGTCTGTCTGTCTTCCTGTGGTGCCATTGTCCTCTCTCTCTCTCTCTCTCTTTTTTTTTTTATTTTCACCTTCTATTCCTTACACCTAACCTATCTCCCCCCACCCCACCTACACCCCTCCACCCCCACCTACACCCCCACCTCCCCCATTCACTTCCCTCCTCCTCTCATTCGTTCCCTCCCAACACCCCGCCCCCCCCTACTCTTTCTACCTCCCTCTCCGCATTTCTCCCGTCTCCTCCCCTCCTCCTCCCCCCCATTTATGTATCCTCCCCACCCCTCACCCCTCTCCCCCCTCGGTTTCCGCCCCTATTGTTGTACAATGACTGGACAGTTTAGTTCAGTTGTCGGGGCGCCATTGTTTCTTCTGCCCGACACGCCCGCCCTCACCCTCTCTCCCCTTACCTTCACTTACCTCCTCTCCCTCCCAACCTCTCACTTAACCTCCCTCTCTCCCTCCCTTAACCTCTCCTTTACCTCCCTCTCTCCCTCCCTTAACCTCTCCCTTAACCTCCCTCTCTCCCTCCTAACCTCTCACTTTCCTCCTCTCTCCTCCCTTAACCTCTCCACTTTACCTCCCTCTCTCCTCCTTAACCTCTCCTTCCTCCTCTCTCCCTTTTTTTTTTTCCTCTCACTTCCTCCCTCTCTCCCTCCCTTAACCTCTCACTTAACCTCCTCTCTCCTCCTTAACCTCTCCTTAACCCCTTTTTTTTTCTCTCCTTTACTCTCCTTTACCTCCTCTTCTTGTTTTCCTCCTAACCTCTCCTTTCCTCCCTCTCTCCCTCCCTTAACCTCTCCATTTACCTCCCTCTCTCCCTCCCTTAACCTCTCCCTTAACCTCCCTCTCCCTCCCTTAACCTTTCACTTTACCTCCCTCTCTCCCTCCCTTAACCTCTCACTTTCCTCCCTCTCTCCCTCCTAACCTCTCACTTCCTCCTCTCTCCCTCCCTTAACCTCTCCTTAACCTCCCTCTCTCCCTCCCTTAACCTCTCCACTTAACCTCCCTCTCTCCCCTCCCTTAACCTCTCACTTTACCTCCCTCTCTCCCTCCCTTGACCCTCTCCACTTTGCCTCCTCTCTCCCTCCCTTGACCTCTCACTTTCCTCCCTCTCTCCCTCCCTTAACCAACCATTCTCTCTCTCTCTCTCTCTCTCTCTCTCTCTCTCTCTCCTGTACCTTTCCTTTTTTTTCTCAGAGGAAGAGACAGACAGACAGACAGACAGACAGACAGACAGACAAGGTTAGCTGTGTGCATGACTGTGGTAATGGCAGTCATGTAAAGACAGTCAGGCAGTAGAATTGTGTCATGGAAGGTGATAGGACTAATAATATGTATGTATGTATGTATGTATGTATGTATGTATAAATATTTACCATAAACCAGTTATTATTTCAACTCAAGTATAAAATAAACACAAAAACGCAGCAACACAAAGCAAAACAATAGACCTGTGAATCATTTATGTTTCACACCCATCTACGTGTTGTGGGACCTGCTGAAGCAACACTAACAGTCACAGGTGAACTAATAATATATACTTTTCCTGGTGGTCTACACACACACACACACACACACACACACACACACATACACACACACACACACACACACATACACACACACACACACACACACACACACACACACACACACACACACACACACACACATACACAACACAACACAATGAACCTGGTCTAACCTAACCTAACCTGGTCTAACCTAACCTGGTCTAACCTAACCTAACCTGGTCTTATATTATGTACTAGTGGTCTGGGTCACCTGATTCCCCAATAAAACACAAAGTTGAAAAGTGTTCTTCCTTCCCGTCTCTCTCTCTCTCTCTCTCTCTCTCTCTCTCTCTCTCTCTCTCTCTCTCTCTCTCTCTCTCTCTCTCTCTCTCCCCTAATCAACCAGGGGTAACGCAGGTGGTGCCAGGTACAAACAGTAATAGCCTGGTTGATTATCTAATGACCCGTAAAGCTTGCCGGCGGTGTGTGTGTGTGTGTGTGTGTGTGTGTGTGTGTCTGTGTCTGTCTGTGTGTGTGTGTCTGTCTGTCGTGCTGTCTGTCTGTCTGTCTGTTGAAAGGTTAGAGAGAGAGAGAGAAAGAGTCAACCCGGAACTAACTAATTTTAGATACACTATTGTTAGAGAATACGTCTTTAACATTCTCCCACGTACAGTAGAACGTCTTTAACATTCTCCCACGTACAGTAGAACGTCTTTAACATTCTCCCACGTACAGTAGAACGTCTTTAACATTCTCCCACGTACAGTAGAACGTCTTTAACATTCTCCCACGTACAGTAGAACGTCTTTAACATTCTCCACGTACAGTAGAACGTCTTTAACATTCTCCCACGTACAGTAGGACGTCTTTACATTCTCCCACGTACAGTAGAACGTCTTTAACATTCTCCCATGCAGTAGAACGTCTTTAACATTCTCCCACGTACAGTAGAACGTCTTTAACATTCTCCCACGTACAGTAGAACGTTATAACACTCTCCCACACATAGGAGAACGTGTTTTAACATTCTGCTGTGGATGGGAGGTTCCTTTGTATAATTACCTGATTTAGGAAATGCCGGGAAAAGAATGTTAATGACTAGTTTGTTTACCTGGTCTCACCTGGTGGAAGGTTTCAGGGGCCTCCTCTGGGTTGGCTGGTCAGGTGGGCCCCAGTTCTAAGCCCTTAGTCCTACTGGGCCCTAACTAAGCTATTGTAGGTTCCAAAGTCTACAGTTATTAGGGCCTAAGTAACCAAGCCATATAGAATAGGATTAGAGAGACAGACCGATAAAGGGAATAGAGACAGACCGAAAAGGTAATAGAGACAGACCGATAAAGGGAATAGAGACAGACCGATAAAGCGAATGAGGAACAGACCGATAAAGGAATAGGGACAGACCGATAAAAGAATAAAGACAGACCGATAAAGAATGAAGACAGATCGATAAAGGGAATAAGACAGACCGATAAAGAGAATCGAGACAGACCGATAAAGGGAATAGAGACAGACCGATAGGAATGAGAGACAGACCGATAAAGGGAAGGGATGAAGACATACCGATAAAGAGAATAGAGACAGACCGATAAAGCGAATAGAGACAGACCGATAAAGCGAATGAGAGACAGACCGATAAAGCGAATAGAGACAGACCGATAAAGGGAAGGGACAGACCGATAAAGGGAATAGAACAGACCGATAAAGAGAATAGAGACAGACCGATAAAGCGAATAGAGACAGACCGATAAAGGGAATAAGGGACAGACCGATAAAGAGAATAGAGACAGACCGATAAAGGGAATAGGGACAGACCGATAAAGAGAGAATAGAGACAGACCGATAAAGAGAATAGAGACAGACCGATAAAGAGAATAGAGACAGACCGATAAAGGAATAGAGACAGACCGATAAAGAGAATAGAGACAGACCGATAAAGCGAATAGAGACAGACCGATAGGGGACGTAGAGGCAGACCGATAAAGAATAGAGACAGATCGATAGGGAAGAGGCCGGACCGAAGAATCGAGACAGACCGATAAAGGGAATAGAACGGACCGATAAAGGGAATAGAGACAGACCGATAAAGGGAAGGGATAGAACATACCGATAAAGAGAATAAGAACAGACCGATAAAGGAATAGAGACAGACCGATAAAGCGAATAGAGACAGACCGATAAAGCGAATAGAGACAGACCGATAAAGGGAATAGGGACAGACCGATAAAGGGAATAGAGACAGACCGATAAAGAGAATAGAACAGACCGATAAAGCGAATGAACAGACCGATAAAGGGAATAGGGACAGACCGATAAAGAGAATAGAAACAGACCGATAAAGGAATAGGGACAGACCGATAAAGAGAATAGAACAGACCGATAAAGAGAACAGACCGATAAAGCGAATAGACAGACCGATAAAGGGAATAGAGACAGACCGATAAAGCGAATAGAGACAGACCGATAAAGGGAATAGGGACAGACCGATAAAGAGAATAGAGACAGACCGATAAAGGGAATAGAACAGATCGATAAAGGGAATAGAGACAGACCGATAAAGGGAATAGAGACAGACCGATAAAGGGAATAGAGACAGACCGATAAAGGGAATAGAGACAGACCGATAAAGGGAAGGGGATAGAGACAGACCGATAAAGAGAATAGAGACAGACCGATAAATGGGATAAAGACAGACCGATAAAGGGGATAAAGACGAACCGATAAAGAGAAGGGAATAAGGATAAACCGATAAATCGTTTAGTAAAGTATTGACGAATAACTCTATGGGATTTACACGTCATGTTTAACTAAATTTTTGGGGGATATTTTTATAGACTCAAAACCTAACCTAACCCTCCCTTTTCCCCCCTCCCCTTTCTTTTCCCCTTCCCTTTCTTTCCCCTTCCCTTTCTTTTCCCCCTTCCCCTTTCTTTTCCCTCTTCCCCTCACCCCCTCACCTCCCCTCACCCCCTCACCTCCCCTCACCCCCTCACCTCCCCTCACCTTCCCTCACCTAATTACCATCAGTAATTAGTAACAACCCATTAGTCTCTGTTTAGTAATAAATCTCTCTTAATGACCCTTAGTGTGTATGTATGTATGTATGTATGTGTGAGTATGTATGTATGTATGTTTGTATGTATGTGTGAGTATGTATGTATGTATGTATGTACTGTATGTATGTATGTATGTATGTATGTGTGAGTATTAACCACGTCACTGCAGTCATGTACGTATCATTATAAAGGTGTACACGGCTTGCATCTACTCTCGTAAAGTGTACACAGCATCAGTGTTAATTTTCATCTGATAAAACACATCCATTTACCTGCCATGTTGGTTGAGGGGCCCACATATGTTGGTTAAGGGCCCCACATATGTTGGTTGAGGGCCCACATATGTTGGTTGAGGGCCCCACATATGTTGGTTGAGGGCCCCACATATGTTGGTTGAGGCCCCATGGGTGAGGGCCATCATGTTGGTTGGGGGCCCGTCATTTTGGTTGAGGGCCCCACATATGGTTGAAGGCCCACATATGTTGGTTGAGGCCCCGCCATGTTGGTTGGGGGCCCGTCATTTTGTTGAGGGCCCACATATGTTGGTTGGGGCCCCACATATGTTGGTTGAGGGCCCATATGTTGGTTGAGGCCCCACATATGTTGGGTTAGGGCCATCATGTTGGTTGCCCGTCATGTTGGTTGGGGTCCCGTCATGTTGGTTGGGGGCCCGTCATTTTGGTTGAGGGCCCCACATATAAGGCGTTTAAAACTATAATTTGTCTTTGTAATTATTAAATCTATCTATAATTACGTGTAAAATAATACTGAAGGAGGTATTTGGTTTTTGTGTTACGTTAAATAAAAGTAAATCATATGATCGTGTGTAACTGGGATTTTTTTTTATAACCAACAGGTAATTGACACGCGACCAATCAGAGGAGATGAAAGTCAAAAGTGACCAATTAGCGGCCAGAGAGGAGTTGAGATGACCCAATCAAAGAGGAGGAGGGTGGGTGAGGTAAGCGGCAGGTTCAGCCATCAGTAAATTAGTTACACCTTTCCATGGTCGAGTTCGAACTTCGTGAATTTTCTTGTGATATTTTGAATAATTACACCCATAAATACACCAAAATATATAATAATTCCGTACTGCAATTATCGACAATAGTGTGTAATTAACTTTGTGTTATTACTATTGACTTACGTGATATAGGAAGCGAGGAATTTGAAGATTTAAATTACGTTGAGTTTTGTGAGGCACCGAAGACGTACACAGGTGGACAGGTGAGGTTGACGGGCCGTGAGTATAAAAGTTGACCTCCAAGTTGACCTCCAAGTTGTAACTCCACCTTTAAAGCTTCAAATAATCTTATATAATCTTGTAACTTTGTATAATTTAACGTCTCACAAAATCACAAACGATTATTTAGGAATTTATTATTTATTACGCTGTTTTAAAAGGCGGAAAAAAAAATCCCAGTTTGAAAATATTAAACCAACAGATTATTTCATATTTTACTTTAAATAAATTTGATATTGTATAATGTATTAGTGTTCTTGTTGTATTTTGTTATAGGAAATAGTTAATGGTTGTTTAGGAACGAAACTATCGGTAAAATGGTTAACTATCTGATGGGGAGACACACACACACACACACACTGCTTCAACATACACACACACACACACTGCTTCAACATACACACACACACTGCTTCAACATACACACACACACACACACACACACTGCTTCAACATACACACACACACTGCTTCAACATACACACAACACACACTGCTTCAACATACACATACACACACTACTTCAACATCACACACACACACACACTTGCTTCAACATACACACACACACACACTGCTTCAACATACACACACACTGCTTCAAACACACACACACACACTGCTTCAACATACACACACACACACACTGTTCTATACACACACACACACTGCTTCAACATACACACACACACACACTGCTTCAACATATACACACACACACACACATGCTTCAACATACACACACACACACACACACACACACTTTCTTCAACATACACATACACACACACACTGCTTCAACATATACACACACACACACTGCTTCAACATACACACACACACACTGCTTCAACATACACACACACACACTGCTTCAACATACACACACACACACTGCTTCAACATACACACACACACTGCTTCAACATACACACACACACACACTGCTTCAACAT
Organism: Homarus americanus; assembly: GCF_018991925.1. Lineage (NCBI taxonomy): Eukaryota > Metazoa > Arthropoda > Malacostraca > Decapoda > Nephropidae > Homarus > Homarus americanus. The sequence goes on from NW_024729281.1 coordinate 119,750, forward strand.
ACACACACACACACTGCTTCAACATACACACACACACACTGCTTCAACATACACACACACACACTGCTACATAACACACACACACTGCTTCAACACACACACACACTGCTTCAACATACACACACACACACACACACTGCTTCAACATACACACACACACACACTGCTTCAACATACACACACACACACACTGTTCAACATACACACACACACACACTGCTTCAACATATACACACACACACTGCTTCAACATACACACACAAACACTGCTTCAACATACACACACAAACACTGCTTCAACATACATACACACACACACACACACTGCTTCAACATACACACACACACACTGCTTCAACATACACACACACACACACATACTGCTTCAACATACACACACACACACTGCTTCAACATACACACACACACACACTGCTTCAACATACACACACACACACACTTCTTCAAATACACACACACACACATTGTCAACATACACACACACACTGTTCAACATACACACACACACACACTGCTTCAACATACAACACACACACTGCTTCAACATACACACACACACTGCTCAACATACACACACCGTTCACACATTCAACATACACACACACACTGCTTCAACATACACACACACACATGCTTCAACATACACACACACACACACTGCTTCAACATACACACACACACTGCTTCAACATACACATATCCATATGTATATGAAACCAAGCATAGATGGAATAATACAACTGGTCAATTATTCTCACGTGATATACAACCATACGCAAAAAACCCCCATAAATTTATGTTTACTTTGTATTAACGTAATGTAATTTGTAATGTAGGTGTTATAACAATACACAGATGAGATACTATAACGCATAACATAAAAAATAAACATTAGTTGCGTTAAACATTCAGGTATTTACAAGTTACTGAAGCCAAAAATTATATAGTAAGTAGTTGGAGTTAATGAGTCAGGTAGGGTAGCCATTAACGGGTAATTTCGTCACTAATGGCCATCATTATGTGGATCTGTTTATTTGTTTATTTGTTTGGTTGTTGTTGTTGATGTGTGGTTGGTGTTAGCGTATTACAGTGAGGGTGTATGACAAGTACAGGTACAGGTGGGTACAGGTACAAGTGGGTACAGGTACAAGTTGATACAAGTTACAGGTTGATACAGGTACAGGTACAAGTGGGTACAGGTACGGGTACAAGCTGATACAAGTACAGGTACAAGTTGATACAGGTACAGGTACAAGTTGATACAGGTACAGGTGCAAGTTGATACAGGTACAAGTTGATACAGGTACAGGTACAGGTTGATACAGGTGCAAGTTGATACAGGTACAGGTACAAGTTGATACAGGTACAGGTGCAGGTTGATACAGGTACAGGTGCAAGTTGATACAGGTACAGGTACAAGGTTGATACAGGTACAAGTTGATACAGGTACAGGTACAGGTTGATACAGGTGCAAGTTGATCAGGGTACAGGTGCAAGTTGATGCAGGTACAGGTACAAGTTGATACAGGTACAGGTACAAGTTGATACAGGTACGACAAGTTGATACAAGTACAGGTACAAGTGGGTACAGGTACAGGTGGAGTTGATACCAGGTACAAGTGGGTACAGGTACAGGTGCAAGTTAATACAGGTACAGGTATAAGTGGGTACAGGTACAGGTCAAGTTGATACAGGTACAAGTTAATACAAATTACAGGTACAAGTGGGTACAGGTACAGGTACAAGTTGATACAAGTACAGGTACAAGTTGATACAGGTACAGGTACAAGTATACAGGTACAGGTATAAGGGTGGGTACAGGTACAGGTACAAGTTAATACAGGTACAAGTTAATACAGGTACAGGTACAAGTGGGTACAGGTACAGTACAAGTGGGTACAGGTACAGGTACAAGTTTAATGCAGGTACAGGTACAAGTTGATACAGGTACAGGTACAGGTACAAGTTGATACAAGTACAGGTACAAGTTGATACAGGTACAGGTACAAGTTAATACAGGTACAGGTACAAGTGGGTACAGGTACAGGTACAAGTTGATACAGGTACAGGTACAAGTTAATACAGGTACAGGTACAAGTTGATACAGGTACAGGTACAAGTGGTGGGTACAGGCACGAAGTGGGTACAGGTACAGGTACAAGTTGATACAGGTACAGGTACAAGTGGGTACAGGTACAGGTACAGGTTGATACAGGTACAGGTACAAGTTAATACAGGTACAGGTACAAGTTGATACAGGTACAGGTACAAGTGGGTACAGGTACAAGTACAAGTTGATACAGGTACAGGTACAAGTGGGTACAGGTACAGGTACAAGTTGATACAGGTACAGGTACAAGTTGATACAGGTACAGGTACAAGTGGGTACAGGTACAGGTACAAGGTTGATACAGGTACAGGTACAAGTTGATACAAGTACAGGTACAAGTTGATACAAGTACAGGTACAAGTTGGTACAGGTACAAGTACAAGTTGATACAAGTACAGTTCAAGTGGGTACAGGTACAGGTACAAGGTTAATACAGGTACAGGTACAAGTTAATACAGGTACAGGTACAAGTTGATACAAGTACAGGTACAAGTGGGTACAGGTACAGGTACAAGTTAATACAGGTACAGGTACAAGTGGGTACAGGTACAGGTACAGGTTGATACAGGTACAGGTACAAGTGGGTACAGGTACAGGTACAAGTTGATACAGGTACAGGTGCAAGTTGATACAAGTACAGGTACAAGTTGATACAGGTACAGGTACAAGTTGATACGGTAGGTACAGGTTGATACAGGTACAGGTACAAGTTGATACAGGTACAGGTACAAAGTGGGTACAGGTACGGTACAAGTTGATACAGGTACAGGTACAAGTTGATACAGGTACAGGTACAAGTTGATACAAGTACAGGTACAAGTTGATGCAGGTACAGGTACAAGTTGTTACAGGTACAGGTACAAGTTGATACAGGTACAGGTACAAGTTGATACAGGTACAGGTCTGAAGTGGGTACAGGTACAGGTACAAGTTGATACAGGTACAGGTACAAGTGGGTACAGGTACAGGTACAAGTGGGTACAGGTACAGGTGCAAGTTGATACAAGTAGTAAGTTGATACAGGTACGACAAGTTGATACAGGTACAGGTACAAGTTGATACAGGTACAGGTACAAGTTGATACGGGGTACAAAAGTGGGTACAGGTACAGGTACAAGTTGATGCAGGTACAGGTACAAGTTGATACAAGTACGGTACAAGTTGATACAAGTACAGGTACCAGTGGGTGCAAGGTACAGGTCGGTTGATACAGGTACAGGTACAAGTGGGTACAGGTACAGGTACAAGTTGATACAGGTACAGGTACAAGTGGGTACAGGTACAGGTACAGTTGATACAGGTACGGGTACAAGTGGGTACAGGTACAGGTATGCAAGTGGGTACAGGTACAGGTACAAGTTGATACAAGTACAGGTACAAGTTAATACAGGTACAGGTACAAGTTATACAGGTACGGTACAAGTTAATACAGGTACAGGTACAAGTTGATACAGATTACAGGTACAAGTGGGTACAGGTACAGGTACAAGTTGATGATACAGGTACAGGTACAAGTGGGTGACAGGTACAGGTACAAGTTGATACAGGTACAGGTACAGGTACAAGTGGGTACAGGTACAGGTACAAGTTAATACAGGTACAGGTACAAGTTAATACAGGTACAGGTATAGTGGGTGCAGGTACAGGTACAAGTTGATACAAGTACAGGTACAAGTGGGTACAGGTACAAATTGATACAGGTACAGGTACAAGTGGGTACAGGTACAGGTACAAGTGGGTACAGGTACAGGTACAAGTTTGATACAGGTACAGGTACAAGTGGGTACAGGTACAGGTACAAGTGGGTACAGGTACAATTAAGTTGATACGTGCAAGTACAAGGTGGGTACAGGTACAGGTACAAGTTAATACAGGTACAGGTACAAGTTGTTAGTGCAGGTACAAGTAATAGGTACAGGTACAATTGTTGGGTACAGGTGGAAGTGGGTACAGGTACGGTACAAGGTTGATACAGGTACAGGTACAAGAGTGGGTACAGGTACAGGTACAAGTTAATGCAGGTACAGGTACAGATTGGTGCAGGTACAGGTACAAGTTAATACAGATACAGGTACAGGTACAAGTTGATACAGGTGAAAGGTACAAGTGGGTACAGGTACAGGTACAGGTACAGGTACAAGTTAATACAGGTACAGGTACAAGTTAATACAGGTACAGGTACAAGTTGATACAAGTACAGGTACAAGTGGGTACAGGTACAGGTACAAGTTGATACAGGTACAGGTACAAGGTTGATACAGGTACAGGTCAAGTTGATACAGGTACAGGTATAGGGTGGGTACGGTCAGGTACAAGTGGGTACGGGTACAGGTGTTAATACAGGTACAGGTACAGAGTGGTACAGGTACAGGTACAAGTTAATACAGGTACAGGTACAAGTTGATGCAGTACGGTACAGAGTGGGTACAGGTACAGGTACAAGTTGATACAGGTACAGGTACAAGTGGGTACAGGTACAGGTACAAGTGGGTACAGGTACAGGTACAAGTTGATGCAGGTACGAGGTACGGTACAAGTTGATACAGGTACAGGTACAAGTGGGTGCAGGTACAGGTACAAGTGGGTACAGGTACAGGTACAAAGTTGATACAGGTGCAGGTACAAGTGGGTACAGGTACAGGTACAAGTTAATACAGGTACAGGTACAAGTTGATACAGGTACAGGTACAAGTTGATACAGGTACAGGTACAGGTACAAGTTGATACAGGTACAGGTACAAGTTAATACAGGTACAGGTACAAGTTGTGGGTACAGGTACAAGTGGGTACAGGTACAGGTACAAGTGAGAGTACGGGTACAAGTTGATGCAGGTACAGGTACGGTACAAGTTGATACAGGTACAGGTACAAGTTAATACAGTACAGGTACAAGGGTGATGGTACGGTACAAGTTGATACAGGTACAGGTGAAGTTGATACAGGTACAGGTACAAGTGGGTACAGGTACAGGTACATTGTAGGTACAGGTACAAGTTGATACAGGTACAGGTACAGGTACAAGTTGATACAGGTACAGGTACAAGGATTGATACAGGTACAGGTACAAGTGGGTACAGGTACAGGTACAAGTTGATACAGGTACAGGTACAAGTGGGTACAGGTACAGGTACAAGTTAATACAGGTACAGGTACAAGTGGGTAAGGTACAAGTGGGTGCAGGTACAGGTACAAGTGGGTACAGGTACAGGTACAAGTGGGTACAGGTACAGGTACAAGTGAATGATACAGGTACAAGTGGGTACAGGTACAGGTACAGGTACAAGTTAATACAGGTACAGGTACAGAGTGGAATTAGGTACAGGTACAAGTGGGTACAGGTACAGGTACAAGTTGATACATGGGTACAAGTTGATACAGGTACAGGTACAAGGTTGATACAGGTACAGGTACAAGTTGATACAGGTACAGGTACAAGTGGATACAGGTACAGGTACAAGTTGATACAGGTACAGGTAAAGTGGGTACAGGTACAGGTACAAGTGGGTACAGGTACAGGTACAAGTGGGTACAGGTACAGGCCTGGATTAATACAGGTACAGGTACAAGGATTAATACAGGTACAGGTACAGAGTGTACAGGTAGGTACAAGTGGGTGCAGGTACGGGTACAAGTGGGTACAGGTACAGGTACAAGTGGGTACAGGTACAGGTACAGTTGATACAGGTAAGGTACAGTTGATACAGGTACAGGTACAGGTTAATACAGGTACAGGTACAAGTTGATACAGGTACAGGTACAAGTTAATACAGGTACAGGTACAAGTTAATACAGGTACAAGGTACAAGTGGGTACAGGTACAGGTACAAGTGGGTACAGGTACAGGTACAAGTTGATACAGGTACAGGTACAAGTTGATACAGGTACAGGTACGGTACAAAGTTGATACAGGTACAGGTACAAGTTGATACAGGTACAGGTGCAGTTGATACAGGTACAGGTACAAGTTAATACAGGTACAGGTACAAGTTGATACAGGTACAGGTACAAGTTGATACAGGTACAGGTACAAGTTAATACAGGTACAGGTACAAGTTAATACAGGTACAGGTACAAGTGGGTACAGGTACAGGTACAAGTGGGTACAGGTACAGGTACAAGTTGATACAGGTACAGGTACAAGTTAATACAAGTACAGGTACAAGTTGGATTACAGGTACAGGTACAAGTTGATACAGGTACAGGTACAAGTTAATACAAGTACAGGTGCAAGTTGATACAGGTACAGGTACAAGTAATACAAGTACAGGTATAGGAATTTCAGTACCAGATCATTGCCCTACCACCTTGTACCACCACTATCACCACTACCATCAATCTTCCACCACAGTAGCGTCTCCTGACACCATTAGTCCGTAGCCCATCTCACCCACCCACTCACCCCCCACTCACCCTTCCCCCACTCACCCTTCCCCACTCACCCTTCCCACTCCCCACCCGATCCTATTCCATTTCTTTCCCAGAACCCTGAAGCTACGGCGTCTCTTCCTTGCCTCTTCGCCTCCTCTCTCTCTCTCTCTCTTTTCTCTCTCTCTCTCTTACTCTTAAAATTTCCTTCATTTATTATATTTTTGCTTTCTTTATTTTCCTCCATTTGTCATCCTTTTCTCTTTCTTTTCACCGCTTCCTTTCTCCTCTTCTATCACCCCTTTAACCCCCTTCACCCCTTCCATCCTTCACCCTCCCACCCCCTTCACCCCGTCCACCCCCTTCACCCGTCACCCTCCTCCACCCCGTCACCCTCCTCCCACCCCTTCCCCTCCCATCCCCTTCACCCCCCTTCCCCCTACTCAATCCCCTTCCTCGTCTACAAAACTCAGTGATAGGCTGCGTTCCCGGCTCCCCCTTGGTTGTTGTGGGGACCTGAATCGACGGCCGTGTTCTGTGATGGGGGAAAATACCAGTTCACCGAAATGGCTCTTGTAGATCGGATTCGGTAAATTTCCCATGAAAACTAGGGGAACCTTTTTTTTGTGTGTGTGTGTGTGTTTGTGTTTTGTGTGTGTGTTTTGGGGTGTGTTTTTCTGTGTGTGGGTTTTTGTGTTGAGTGTGTTTGTTTCTGTGTATTTTTTGTGTTATGTGTGCGTGTTTGTTTCTGTGTTTTATATATTTTTGTGTGAGTTTGTGTGTATGTGTGTGTGTTTTAGGGTTTGTGTGTGTATGGGTACGTGTTTGTTTCTGTTTGTATGGGTGAGTTCCTTTCGTGTGAGTGTTTTAAGGTTTGTGTGTACGTGTGTTTTAATGTGTTGTGAGAGTGTGTGTATGTGTGGGGTTGTGTTTTTTTTGTGGTAGGTGTTTTGTGTATGTGCGTGTGTGTGGGGAATACCGTCAACTCCGTTTACTTCAGGAATACCCGGTCTTTAGTATGCCCGGGTCCCATTTCTTATTACATCTTAAAACTACGAATTTCACCCCCATTTACCGCAATACCTGGTAGTAATTGACTTCAGTTTTTCAGTTTCCCTCAATTTTGATAATTTTACCGGTCATTTTTTTTGGGTCATAACGCGACTAAATTTTTTTTTTTTTTATCGTAAGTGGATAATTTTTTGTTTCGCAAGTGGATAATTTTTGTTTTTTATCGTAAGTGGATAAAATTTGCCTTTCTTTACCGTAAGTAGCCAGAATTTCCATGTTTATGTCGTAAGTAAACAAAGTTCCCACTATTTACCGTAAGTGACCGGAATATCCCTATATTTTCCAGTAAGTTTGACAAAATTCCTATTTACCTAAAGTACAGAACCCACATATCACTATTTCACCCGCATTAACGTGCGAAATTACCCCCATATCTGTCTCTTTGGTATTTACAAAATGGTACTTGTTTATACTAACCTGACCTGACCTGACCTATCATAACATAACTTAACCTCACATAGCATAACCTCTCATAAACTGGTCATTTTCCCTCCTGTTCCTGTTATGTTCTGCCAATTTTTCCTATTTAAACAGCCTATTTCATGCCTCTGGTGGGCATTTATCTCCGAGTTTTGTAATGAATTCCAGTTGTTCCATTTAACTGAGAGAGATCGATTGCATCCTCAAGTTCCCACCATTTGTGTGTCAGTGCCAGGGGTTCGAACCTCCGGGAAGGCTTCGTTCACGTGGTTCATAGTGTATCGGTCGTTCTTAGTCGTGTTTGGTTGAGTTTTGGGGTGAGTACACGAGAGGTTGTGGTTAATGGAGGGAGAATGGGGTGGTTGGTGGTGGTGGTAGTTGGGATGGTAGTGGTGTTGTGGTTGGGTTGGTGGTGGTTGGAGTAGTGATAGTAGTTAAGGTGGTTATAGTGGTTAGGGTGGTGGTGGTTGGGATGGTAGTGGTGTTGTGGTTGGGTTGGTGGTGGTTGGAGTAGTGATAGTAGTTAAGGTGGTGATGGTTGGAATGGTAGTGGTTGAGTGTTGGTAGTTATGGTAGTAGTGGTTTCTGAAATGTTAATTTTTGTTCTGAATGTTGAAATGTTAATATTTTCTTCCTGAAAATGTTTTGTATTTTTAATAGTTTTGGTAATAATGAAGGATTAGAAATGTTAAATTGTGAAATGTTAAATGTGTTAATATTTTGTTAGGTTTTAGGTTGTTAATTCATGGTTTAGGGGGAATGTTTGTAAAATGTTAACTTGTGATATGTTTTGAATGTTAGATCCTAGAACGTTTGTGTTATATTAAAGTTGAAATGCTAATCGTTATAAAATGTTAAATTGAGAAACATTTGTGTGTTAATTAGGGTTAATATGTATACAACAATGTTAACATGTGACTAACCGTACAATAACAACATTAGTATGCATTGTAAGTGTGAACATAAGTGTGTAATGTTAAAAAGCGTTATTTACAAATGAAATATGCATTGTTTTACATGATTTACAAAAATATTAAATATCACGGATGACGCTCGGACATCGTATGTAAATCTGTTTAATAATTTGTATTGTGGAAAAAGTTTGAAAAAATTTATAATATTGTAGGCCATAGTTAATACTGGGGGAAAAAATGCATTGTTTTGTTAATGTTTGGTGAGTGATACAGGAATGACACGTGTATAGTGTTATCTCGTGTTAGGTAGTTCAGTGAAAGGTGATTTAAGTTCAATCCAGATTAATTTCCACCTAACCTAACCAAATCTAATCTAATCTGACCTAATCTAACATACTGGTAACCTAACCTAACCTAACCTAACCAAATCTAATATAATCTAATCTGACCTAATCTAACATACTGGTAACCTAACCTAACCTAACCAAATCTAATCTAATCTGACCTAATCTAACATACTGGTAACCTAACCTAACCTAACCTAACCTAACCCCATATTTAACATGGTTCCTCACAGCCAATTTTAACAGCCTGGTAACATCAGGATATATAACCCGCGGCCGTTCTGATGAATTTAAACACGGCCGGATAGAACAGGTATGCCCTGCCGGATAGCCATTTATCATTGGTTGTAGTGTAGGATATTTTAGGCCGGATATAATGTATTTACTGTAAGGAATATACGGCCGCCACTGGCTATGTTAATGTTGTGTTCCTCTCGTGCAGTTTTACATACATACATACATACATACACATATTATCGTCTATAATCTCCTCATTAACTCTTGGATACACATGATGGTATCTTGGACGTCCACTATTATATAATGGGCAGCTAGTTAAGGTAATTAATGGTGTGCGTTGTTGTATTTGGAATTGCGGAGGTGAGGGGGGGTGGGGGAGGAGGGGGGGGGGAGGGTGTGGAGGGGGGGTAGGGGAGGTGAGGGGGGGTAGGGGAGGTGAGGGGGGTAGGGGAGGGGGGGAGGGTAGGGGAGGTGGGGGGGTGGGGAGGTGGGGTAGGGGAGGTGAGGGGGGTAGGGGGGAGGGGGTAGGGGAGGTGAGGGGGGGTAGGGGCAGGAGGGGGGTAGGGGTGGGTGAGGGGGTAGGGGAGGTGGACGGGGGGGTAGGGGGGAAGAGGGGGGGTAGGGGAGGTGAGGGGGGGGTAGGGGGAGGTGGAGGGGGGGAGGGTGAGGGGGGGGAGACGGGGGGTAGGGAGGTGAGGGAGGGGAGGTGGAGGGTGGGGGGAGTTAGGGAGGTGTTGGGGAGAAGAGGAGGAAGAATTAGGGGGAGAAGAGGAGGAAGTAAGGTTGGGGAGAGAAGAAGAGGAAGAAGAGTTAGGAGGAAGAGGAGAAAAAGAATGCTAAGTGAATGAGTCGAGGGAGACTGGGGGAGAGGCAGAGGGGAGGAGGAGTAATGAGACAGTAGAGAGGGGAGGGAGTTGAAAAAGGACTCAACAGAAGGGGACTGAAAGGGAAACATTAATGATGAGAGAGAGAGGAGGATGAAAAGAGATAGAGACAAAAAGAAAGATTGAGAAAGTCGAGAGAAGGTTGATATTCTCCCCCTGCAGGCAAGAGAGATAGGTGAGAGAGAGAAAGGAGAGAGAGAGAAAGTGGGGAGAGAGAAGAGAGCAGAGAGAGAAAGGAGAGAGAGAAAGAGAAAGTGAGAGAGAAAGTGAGAAAGTGAGAGAGAGAAAATGAGAGAGAGAAAATGAGAGAGAGAGAAAGTGAGAGAGAGAGAAGAGAAAGTGAGAGAGAGAAGAGAGAGAAGAGAAAGTGAGAGAGAGAAAGTGAGAGAGAGAGTGAGAGAAAGAAAGTGAGAGAGAGAAGAGAAAGTGAGAGAGAGAGAGAAAGTGAGAGAGAGAGCAAGAGGTAGTTCATGTTATTCCCTCAGGTAGATCCACCTCTGAAAAATCGTTATCACGTTGACACCTGAAAAATAGACCAGGATTGTTGGGGTGAGAAATGGTGCGGTTGTTGTTGCTCTTGTGGTGGTGGTAGTTGTGGTAGTGGTGGTGGTTGTGGTGGTTGTGGTAGTGGTGGTGGTGGTTGTGGTAGTGGTGGTGGTTGTGGTGGTGGCTGTTAGTTGGTTGGGGTTGTCCTTGTGGTTGTTTTTGTGATTGTCCTTGTGATTGTTGTTGGTTGTGGTGGTGGTGGTTGTTGTTGAGATTGTCCTTGTGGTGATTGTGATTGTTGTGGTGGTGGTGGTGGTGGTTGGTGTTGTACTTAAAAACACGTACGAAACAAGTCCAGGGGAAGCCACATCAGACACAAGAAACCAGGTCAGTGTGTGTCCAATTTTACCCCTACATATATACATACATACATACATACATACATACATACATACATAAAAAAATCTCTATGTATATACGCCTGGCAGCGCCGCACGAGAGAGGGAAGAAATAGATCCGTGGGGGGGATGGGGGTGGGGGGGGGGAATTATCGAAGGGTGAGGAAAATAATTATTCGGGATGAGGAAAAAAATTCGAGAGATGAGGAAAAAATAATTCCTCGGGGGAGGGAGGGGGGTGAGTTATCAGTCAAGTCAGTGAGGAAAGGTTAAGGAGTGATTAGGTTAAAGAGTCATTAAGATGCTGTAATTGTATAGCTTTAAGGTTGATTTTGATATGGTAGTTAGGTTGTTTGGTGACCCTTAAGTGATATTTAATAATGATGATTTGGTTTTATTATTGAATGTGTTTATATTTAATTAATTAATTATTTAATTATGTGAAGCAGAGAAATGAGGTTTATTATTGTTATTGTTGTAGTTGTTGTTGTTGTTATTGTTATTGTTGTAGTTGTTGTTGTTGTTATTGTTATTGTTGTAGTTGTTGTTGTTGTTATTGTTATTGTTGTAGTTGTTGTTGTTGTTATTGTTATTGTTGTAGTTGTTGTTGTTGTTATTATTGTTATTTTATTTTATTTTTTCGTGTTTATGTCAACCAATGGAATGTTTCGTTGATATTGTGTACATACCATTGGCTGTTACCAAACTCAAGGGCCAATCAGAGTCCCACCACTTCTCTTTGCACCGACCAATCACATGCCTTTATTTGTTTTATATATTTTGTTTTATCTCTTGCCTGCAGACCTGCCAACACTGCTACCACCATTCACCACACTACCACCACACTACCACCATCCATCACCACACTACCACCATTCACCACACGGCCACTACCACCAGAACCATCACTACCACCATTTACCACACTACCACCACACTACCACCATCCATCACCACACTACCACCATTCACCACGCTACCACCATCACCACACTACCACCATTCACCACGCTACCACCATCACCACACTACCACCATCACCACACTACCACCATTCACCACACTGCCACCATCACCACACTACCACCACACATCATCACATTACTACCAGGCTGGTGAAGGAAGGGTGTAGGCCGGTGAAGGAAGGGTGTAGGCAGGTGAAGGAAGGGTGTAGGCAGGTGAATGAAGGGTGTAGGCAGGTGAAGGAAGGGTGTAGGCAGGTGAATGAAGGGTGTAGGCTGGTGAAGGAAGGGTGTAGGCTGGTGAAGGAAGGGTGTAGGCTGGTGAATGAAGGGTGAGCAGGTGAAGGGAGGGTGTAGGCTGGTGAAGGAAGGGTGTAGGCAGGTGAAGGAAGGGGTGTGAACAGGTGAGAAGGAAGGGTGTAGGCAGGTGAATGAAGGGTGTAGGCTGGTGAAGGAAGGGTGTAGGCTGGTGAAGGAAGGGTGTAGGCCGGTGAAGGAAGGGTGTAGGCAGGTGAATGAAGGGTGTAGGCAGGTGAAGGAATAGGGCTACAATCACAAGCATTTACTGTATTGCAAGTTCAGGTGGTAATTGCAAGCACTGATGTTATTTACTGTGGTTTCATTGCAATTTTTTTTAAGTGTTATTGCAATCACCATCATTAGTGTTATTGCAATCACCATCATAATAACAACATGATCGCAACCACTGTCAGACTACTACCACAATCACCACCGTCACACCGCTATATGTATCATCACAACCGCTCACCCTTCCTCTCCTCCTCTTGTCTCTTCCCCCTTTCCTCTCCCCTTCCTTTTTCTCTTCTCTCCTCTCTTTCCCTCTCCCTCCTCACTCATTCCTCCGCCTCCCTCACCCCTTCCATTTCATCTTCTGCTTCCTCCTCCATTCCCTTCTCCCCCCAACCCCTTCCTCCCTCCCTCTCCCCTTCCTCCCCACCCTTCCTCCCCTCTCCTTCCTTCCCCCTTTCCTTCCTCCCTCCTCTGCCCTCCCTTCCCCTCTCCCCTTCTTTCCCTCTTCCCTTCCTTCCTCATATCCTCACCTCCTCCTTCCCTTCCTTCCTCCTCCTCCTCACCTCCTCCTTCCCTTCCTTCCTCCTCACCACCTCCCCTTCCTTCCCCTTCCCCCCTTCCTCTCCTTTCCCCACCCTCCAGTATCAGTAAAACGACATAAACAAGAAGAGGGGAACACCTGTTGTTAATTAATGCTCGTTAACCTCACCTGCATGGCCAGCTCCTAGGTAGTGAGGGGAGAAGAGGTAAGAGGGGGTGGGGAATGACTTGAAGGCAGGGGAGAATGAAGGGGTGGAAGAAGGGGAGAGGAAGAGTAGAGGCCCTTGTTATGCTCGATCAGGGGCCTTTGTTATGCTCGATCAGGGGGCTTTGTTATGCTCGATCAGGGGCCTTTGTTATGCTCGATCAGGGGCCTTTGTTATGCTCGATCAGGGGACTTTATTATGCTCGATCAGGGACTTTGTTATACTCGATTAGGGGCCTTTCATTTATGCTCGATTAGGGGCCTTTGTATGCTCGATCAGGGGACTTTGTTATGCTCGATCAGGGGACTTTGTTATACTCGATCAGGGGACTTTGTTATACTCGATCAGGGCCTTTGTTATAAAGGATCAGGGGAATTTGTTATACTCGATCAGGAGACTTTGTTATACTCGAATAGGGGCCTTTGTTATACTCGACCAGGGACCTTTGTTATACTCTATAAGGGGGCTTTGTTATACACGACCAGGGGACTTTGTTATACTCGATCATTGGAGTTTGTTTGACTCGATCAGGAGACTTTGTTATACTCGAATAGGGGCCTTTGTTATACTCGACCAGGGGGCTTTGATATACTCGATTAGGGGACTTTGTTATACTCGATTAGGGGCCTTTGTTATGCTCGATCAGGGGCCTTTGTTATGCTAACCAGGGGCCTTTGTTATGCTCGACCAAGACTCCTCCGCCATTAAAGTTTCAGGCGCCAAGACCCCTAAAATAGCCGGTCTGTCGAAGTCTTAAAACTTTTGGGTGAAAGTAGAATCTCCTTTCAACACTTTTTTTTTGTGTTAAAAGTTGATCAGATTTTTTCCGCCAAAGTTCTGAGGCCTGAAGGTAGAATGGTGGCGTAAGGGTAGAGTTTAATGGTAGAGACCCCCCTATCCTTACTCCTTACATTCTCCTTAACCCCTACCAACACCCTCCTTACCCCCCTCCCTACACCTCCCTAACCCCTCCCTACACCCCTCTAACCCCTCCCTACCCCCTCCTACCTTTTCCTACCCCGCCTACATTCCTATATATATGTACAGTTATATTGATGGAAGAGAGTAGAGAGAGAGAGAGAAGGGAAGAGAGACAAGAAGGAGGAAAAGGAATGAGTGGAAGAGTGAGCGGGAGAAGGGAAGGAGGGTGAAGGAGAGAAAGAGAGAGAGAGAGAGAGAGGTGGGTGGTGCACACACTCTGCCATGTTGGATAAGGTCATATTTTTGTCGCAGTGTATATTCTCTCTCTCTCTCTCTCTCTCTCTCTCTCTCTCTCTCTCTCTCTTCCTCTTCTACTACTACTACTACTACTAACTTCTTTTTCATTATCCATTACCTCTTGTCTTTCTTCTCCTATCTTCCTTCTCTTCCTATCTTTCTTCCCTTCTCCTCCTCCTCTATTACGACCCTGATATTGCAGTTTCCAGGTCAAGAGGAGGAAGAGAGAAGAGAGAGAGAGAGAGAGAGAGAGAGAGAGAGAGAGAGAGAGAGAGACAACAGATGACAACAGGAGCTTTACACCTTCCTCCTGTTAACAGTAAGAGACTTTTTGTCGCCGTATGATACAACAGGCAATAAATTTTTTCCCTAGACCATAACACAGGAGCTGATTCCCCCACCCCACCCCCACCCCCAACACAACAGAGGGTAGGAAAAAAAAAACGACCCTTATCTCCATATACCAGAGAGGTGAGAATTACCACGTACCTAAAGTGCATTCTGGCCCTTGTACCTATCTGGGGGAAACTCCTTGTAACTTGCCAATTCATTTCCCCTTGTCACTCTCCCTCTTGCCTGGCTAATCCACCTTGACGGTCTAATTTTAGGAGCCTAATTGAATGAGTTGGGTCAAGACAGTGTTATACAACCAGGTGTGAGGATGGGTGAGTTTCGTGTACTCATGATGTAGGGGTTACGACCTTAAGGATCGTTTCCTTTAATGTCGTTTTCGAAGTGAATATTTTATAGGTAGACTGAATTATACTTACACCGAGAACTTTAATTAGGAAAAGTTTGGTTAGGTTTGGTTTGGTTAGGTTAGGTTACGTTAGGTTAGGTTAGGTTAGGTTAGGTTAGGTTTGGTTAGGTTTGGTTTGGTTTGGTTAGGTTAGGTTAGGTTTGGTTAGGTTTGGTTTGGTTAGGTTAGTTTAGGTTAGGTATTTATTTGGTAAAGGAATTTTTTTTTATAGAATTTGTCTCAGTTTGGTAATGGAATTTTATTTAAGAATTTATAATCAGAATAAATCCTATATATTCTATCTTTCTTAGGAATTAATGACTTAGAACTGAGATTTTCGAATTAGTATTTTATTGTAAGAAAAAAAAAAAATTCGGTATATCCCTCCAAATCGTGTTGGTAGTAGCCCCACTGTGTCTTAACCCTGACACAGTCTTGGGATGACATGTGTCTTAACCCTGACACAGTCTTGGGATGACCGCTGTGTCTTAACCCTGACACAGTCTTGGGATGACCACTGTGTCTTAACCTGACACAGTCTTGGGATGACCGCTGTGTCTTAACCCTGACAGATCTTGGGATGACCGCTGTGTCTTAACCTGACACAGTCTTGGGATGACCGCTGTGTCTTAACCCTGACACAGTCTTGGGATGACCACTGTGTCTTAACCCTGACACAGTCTTGGGATGACCGCTGTGTCTTAACCTGACACAGTCTTGGGATGACCGCTGTGTCTTAACCCTGACACAGTCTTGGGATGACCGCTGTGTCTTAACCCTGACACAGTCTTGGGATGACCACTGTGTCTTAACCCTGACACAGTCTTGGGATGACCGCTGTGTCTTAACCTGACACAGTCTTGGGATGACCGCTGTGTCTTAACCCTGACACAGTCTTGGGATGACCGCTGTGTCTTAACCCACACAGTCTTGGGATGACCGCTGTGTCTAACCCTGACACAGTCTTGGGATGACCACTGTGTCTAACCCTGACACAGTCTTGGGATGACCACTGTTAACCTTGACACAGTCTTGGGATGACCGCTGTGTCTTAACCTGACACAGTCTTGGGATGACCGCTGTGTCTTAACCTGACACAGTCTTGGGATGACCGCTGTGTCTTAACCTGACACAGTCTTGGGATGACTACTGTGTCTTAACCCTGACACAGTCTTGGGATGACCGCTGTGTCTTAACCCTGACACAGTCTTGGGATGACGCTGTGTCTTAACCCTGACTGATCTTGGGATGACCGCTGTGTCTTAACCCTGACACAGTCTTGGGATGACCGCTGTGTCTTAACCCTGACACAGTCTTGGGATGACCGCTGTGTCTTAACCTGACTGATCTTGGGATGACTACTGTGTCTTAACCCTGACCTGATCTTGGGATGACCGCTGTGTCTTAACCTGACACAGTCTTGGGATGACCGCTGTGTCTTAACCCTGACACAGTCTTGGGATGACCGCTGTGTCTTAACCCTGACACAGTCTTGGGATGACCGCTGTGTCTTAACCTGACACAGTCTTGGGATGACCGCTGTCTTAACCTGACACAGTCTTGGGATGACCGCTGTGTCTTAACCCTGAGCACAGTCTTGGGATGACCGCTGTGTCTTAACCTGACACAGTCTTGGGATGACCGCTGTGTCTTAACCTGACACAGTCTTGGGATGACCGCTGTGTCTTAACCTGACACAGTCTTGGGATGACCGCTGTGTCTTAACCCTGACTACAGTCTTGGGATGACCACTGTGTCTTAACCTGACACAGTCTTGGGATGACCGCTGTGTCTTAACCTGACACAGTCTTGGGATGACCATGTGTCTTAACCCTGACACAGTCTTGGGATGACCGCTGTGTCTTAACCTGACACAGTCTTGGGATGACCGCTGTGTCTTAACCTGACACAGTCTTGGGATGACCGCTGTGTCTTAACCCTGACACAGTCTTGGGATGACCGCTGTGTCTTAACCCTGACACAGTCTTGGGATGACCGCTGTGTCTTAACCCTGACACAGTCTTGGGATGACCGCTGTGTCTTAACCTGACACAGTCTTGGGATGACCACTGTGTCTAACCTGACACAGTCTTGGGATGACCGCTGTGTCAACCTGACACAGTCTTGGGATGACCGCTGTGTCTTAACCTGACACAGTCTTGGGATGACCGCTGTGTCTTAACCCTGACACAGTCTTGGGATGACCGCTGTGTCTTAACCTTGACACAGTCTTGGGATGACCGCTGTGTCTTAACCTGACACAGTCTTGGGATGACCGCTGTGTAACCCTGACACAGTCTTGGGATGACCGCTGTGTCTTAACCCTGACACAGTCTTGGGATGACCACTGTGTCTTAACCCTGACACAGTCTTGGGATGACCTTTGTGTCTTAACCCTGACACAGTCTTGGGATGACCGCTGTGTCTTAACCCTGACACAGTCTTGGGATGACCGCTGTGTCTTAACCTGACACAGTCTTGGGATGACCGCTGTGTCTTAACCCTGACACAGTCTTGGGATGACCGCTGTGTCTTAACCTGACACAGTCTTGGGATGACCGCTGTGTCTTAACCCTGACACAGTCTTGGGATGACCGCTGTGTCTTAACCTGACACAGTCTTGGGATGACCGCTGTGTCTTAACCCTGACACAGTCTTGGGATGACCGCTGTGTTCTTAACCCTGACACAGTCTTGGGATGACCGCTGTGTCTTAACCCTGACACAGTCTTGGGATGACCGCTGTGTCTTAACCTGACACAGTCTTGGGATGACCACTGTGTCTTAACCCGACACAGTCTTGGGATGACCGCTGTGTCTTAACTGACACAGTCTTGGGATGACCGCTGTGTCTTAACCCTGACAATCTTGGGATGACCGCTGTGTCTTAACCCTGACACAGTCTTGGGATGACGCTGTGTCTTAACCTGACACAGTCTTGGGATGACCACTGTGTCTTAACCCTGACACAGTCTTGGGATGACCACTGTGTCTTAACCCTGACACGGTCTTGGGATGACCACTGTGTCTTAACCCTGACTTACAGTCTTGGGATGACCGCTGTGTCTTAACCTGACCAGTCTTGGGACCACTGTGTCTTAACCTGACACAGTCTTGGGATGACCACTGTGTCTTAACCTGACACAGTCTTGGGATGACCGCTGTGTCTTAACCTGACACAGTCTTGGGATGACCACTGTGTCTTAACCCTGACACAGTCTTGGGATGACCACTGTGTCTTAACCCTGACACAGTCTTGGGATGACCGCTGTGTCTTAACCCTGACACAGTCTTGGGATGACCACTGTGTCTTAACCCTGACACAGTCTTGGGATGGATGCCAGCGAGGATTTGACATGACTGAAATATACGTTAAATAAATACGTAAAATAAATACGTGAATTAAATACGTTAAATAAATAAGTTAAATAAATACGTTAAATAAATCCGTTAAATAAATACGTTAAATAAATGTAAATCAATACGCTAATTAAATACGTTAAATAAATACGTGAAATCTGACTAAAATTTGATCTTTCCGGTGACTATTTCCGTCTTCCTCCTCTTCCCTCTTGTTTCCTTCTTCTTCCTCCCCTTCTCCTCCTCCTTCTTCCTCTCCCTCCACCTCCTTTTTCCTCTCCCCCCCTTCCTCTCCATCCCTTCCCTATTCCTCCTTACCCCCATCCCCCACTACACCTCATGTACAGTATCTCACAGTTAGGCCTTGTATTTTCACTCGGGACACACACACACACACACACACACACACACACACACACACACACACACACACACACACACACACACACACACACACACATCGCCTCCTAAGTTTCTTCAATTGTCGAGCTCTGTATGTATGTATGTATTTATGTATGTATGTATGTGTGTTGTGTGTATGTTTATGTATGTATGTGTGTGTCATGTATTATGTATGTATGTGTGTGTGTGTTTTCTTCTGTAATTTTGACGTCTTTTTTTTTTTTTTTTTTATTTATTTTTTTTGAGGCGGCGAATTGAAGTGAAAATTGGTTGGTTATCGAGGTAAACACATGTTTTTTATATTGGGTCAAGGTCAAGGTCGAGGGTCAACTTTAGCTAACTATTGATGGTTTTATTCTTTCTCTCTCTCTCTCCCTGACTTCCCTGCCTTCTCCCTATCCCTCTGCCTCTCCTGCACTCTCCTTGTCTCCCCCTGCACTCTCCCTACCTCCCTGCACTCTCTGCACTCTCCCTACCTCCCCTGCTCTCCCTACCTCTCCCTGCCTCTCCCTACCTCTCCTGCACTCTCCTACCTCCCCCTGCACTCTCCCTACCTCCCCCTGCACTCTCCCTACCTCCCCTGCACTCCTACCTCCCCTGCACTCTCCTACCTCCCTGCACTCTCCCTACCTCCCCTGCACTCTCCCTACCTCCCCTGCACTCTCCTACCTCCCCTGCACTCTCCCTACCTCCCCTGCCTCTCCCTACCTCCCCTGCACTCTCTCCCTACCTCCCCTGCACTCTCCTACCTCCCTGCATTCTCCACCTCCCCTGCACTCCCTCTCCCCTCCCCTCCCTACCTCCCTACTCTCCCCTTCTCCTACCTCCCCTGCCTCTCCCTACCTTCCCTGCACTCTCCCTACCTCCCCTGCACTCTCCCTACCTTCCCCTGCACTCTCCCTACCTTCCCCTGCACTCTCCCCTACCTCCCCTGCACTCTCCTACCTTCCCTGCACTCTCCCTACCTCCCCCTGCCTCTCCCTCCCCTGCTCCCTACCTTCCCCTGCACTCTCCTACCTCCCCTGCACTCTCCCTACCTCCCCTGCACTCTCCCTACCTCCCCTGCACTCTCCTACACTCCCCTGTGTCTCTTTGCCCTCCCCTCCCCTCTGTCCTCCTTACCTTCTCCTGTCCTCTCCCTGTTTTCCCTGCCCCCTGGCCGTCTCCTCTGCCCCTTCCTCTTCCCCTGTCCCTCCCTGTCTCTTTGCCCCTCCCTGTCCCCTTCTGCCCCTCCCTGTCCTCCCCTCCTGCCCCTCCCTCCCCTTCTGCCCCTCCCTGTCCTCCCCTCCTCTGCCCCTCCTGTCCTCTCCCCTGCCCCTCCCTGCCCCTCCTTGCCCTCCCCTGCCCTTGACACTGGGTGATGGCTCACTTGAGGACCCTTGACAAGTGTTGGTAATAACTGCATCCGCCTCTGTCACCCTCCCCCTTACTCTCATTACCCCCTTCCTCCCCTTAGCCCCTTACCATTTTCTTACTCTCTCTCTCTCTCTCTCTCTCTCTCTCTCTCTCTCTCTCTCTGGGATATAAACATTGGTGTACCGTTTTATATTAATTTAATTCTCGTTGTGTTATTATTATTTATTTTTCATTATTATTGTTTGTTATTCTTTATTTCGTTATCATTATTATTATTTATTATTGTTTTTATTATCCATATATTTTTATTATTATTATTATTATTATTATTATTATTATTATTTCACGTTATAAGGTTTAATTAGACTTGTATTTTAATTGTCCAACCTTCCCTTAAAGCCAAACCTTCACTATTACCTAGAGTATTATTACTACTATTATTACTACTGTCTTTATTATATACAGTATTTAGTGGTAGTATTATAGTACTATTATTACTTACTTATTATACTCGTTTATTATTATTTCAGTAAGAGTTAAGAGCATAATAGCTAGAATATTTTGTAGGGTTAAAAGTTAGGCCATTGATCCTCTGTAGTGGGTGAGGGGAGACAAGGGGAGAATAAGACGGTGGTGAAGGGGAGGAAGTGGAGATTGGAGAGGTACCAGTGGGAGGGAAGTGTAGGAAGGGAAGGGATAAGGTGGGGTGGGGTTTGATGGGGAGGAGTTAGTTGAGAGAGGCAGGGTGAGTGGGGTTGGTTGGGAGAGGCAGGGTGAGGTGGGTTGGTTGGGAGGTACGGTGAGGTGGGGTTGGGTGGGGTTAGATGGGAGGTATTATGGGCATTGGTGGGAGGAGGGTGTTTAGGGTCAGGGATGGAAGGACAGTAAAGGGGGTTATGGAGGAGGGAGGAGAAGCTGGAAAGTGAGGGAGGGTAGGGAGTTGGGAAAGGAGGAGAATGTAAGGAAGGTGGGAGGGCTGGGAGGGAGAGGAGGGTATAAAACCTAGCACACTGGATCAATGTTCTGTTCGTCACAGGTGCCACATGGTGATGCTACATTGGTCCCCGCCACTTCTGCTCCCCCACTGCCCCTCCCCCTGCCCCTCCCCTACTGCCCCTCCCCTACTGTCCCACCCCCTGGTACTGTCTCTACTGTCACTGTTTCGTTGTCCTGCCTTTCTGTCACCCTCCCTCTGTCGCCGTCACCACTATCACCATAACACCCACACCCGTCACCACTATCACCATTAAAACTAATGTTGTGGTGCTCGCCTGTAGTAGTACTCTTGGTGGCCCTCGTACTGGTGCTGCTAACCAGCCCAACCAAACCCAACCAAACTCAACCCAACAAAACCCAACCAAACCCAGCTGACCCCAGCCCAACCAAGCCTACCTCAACCACAACCCTAGCACAACCCAAGCAAACCCAACCTAACCCAACCAAGCTCAACCCAACAAAACCCAGCCAACCTTAGCCCAACCAAACAAAACCCAACAAACCCAACCTACTTACCAAGCCCAGCAAACCCTACCTCAACTAGCAGCCTAACCCAGCCAAGCCCAACCAACCACCTAACCCAGCCAACCCAAGCAACCCAGCCTACAACCCAGCCAGGCCCAACTGCAACCAAAACCACACCCAACCTCAACCAAACAAACCCAGCCTAACCCAGCCCAACCCAAGCAAGCCAACCTAACCCAACCAAACTCAACCCAACAAACCAACCAAACCCAACCAAACTCAACCCAACAAACCAACCAAACCCAACCTAACCCAGCCAGACCCAACAAGCCCTACTAACCCAACCTAACCCAACCTAACAACCAAACCCAACCAACCCAACCTAACCCAACCCAGCAAGCAAACCCAACCTAACCCAACCACAACCAACCCAACCTAACCCAACCAAACCCAACCAAACCCAACCAACCCAACCAAATCACCTCAGTAAAAACTCCTTCATAAATATACGTCCAAAATCCAACTTTAATCTTACTTACAAATGCACAAACGCGTATTAAGGAAATCAAGTGACATTCAAAATTAAATGAAATAAAATGATGCGTTTTTTTGAAGTTTGTAAATAGTTTAGCGAGTTTAAAGAGGCAATGCTCAGCAGAGAGGTAAAAATTGTGTAAATTATCTGACATAGTGTGTTTAGGTTAGGTTAGGTTTGGTTAGGTTAGGTTATGTGTGTTGAGGTAATTTTAGGTGGTAGGAGATGGTTAGGTGGTGGTGAATTAAGTTATGAATGTGGTCTGTTTGGTTGATTAGACACCCTAGTTTATTTCACCTCATTAGACACCCTAGTTTATTTCACCTCATTAGACACCCTAGTTTATTTCACCTCATTAGACACCCTAGTTTATTTCACCTGATTAGACACCCTAGTTTATTTCACCCTGGTGTGTTAGATACAAGATTCACTGCCAGCCACATTGAGAACTGCCTGTGATAATGTAATTGCTTTTAATTCTCTTCTTTGCTCGACTGCACGGAGAGGAGAGTAGAGACAGGTGGTGGGAGGAGGAGGGTAGAGATGGTGACGGGGGTAGAGGAGGAGGAGGAGGTGAATAGGGGGATAGAAAGGAGGTGGGTAGGGGAATCTGGATTTCAGGTAATTACGCTTAAACTCGTCAGAAAGTGTCAGAACCAGAAGTTAGTGGGAGGTTTTAGCTGAGTTTTTTTTTGGGGGAGGGTCTCAATTTTGGGATCTCGTTCTGAAGAAAAAAAAAATAATGTTTTGTTTATCAATGGAGTTGTTTACAGGATATATAGAGTAAACAAAGTTATGGTTATTCATATTGGCTCGTGTTTACTTGATGCTGGTTGACGTCACGTGAACAAGAGATAGGTGTTTATAATCACTAATACCTGTTTACCTGTGTGTTTACATGGGTTCGTATCCCTAATTGCTAATATGGTCTTCAGGTGTGTTAGAGAAGGCAGGTGTTAACGTTCTTACCTGACTATCCACACGGGAGAGTCCATTTGGCCATTCCCAAGGGCTAGAATCCCCATTTGGCTATCCACACTCGCCCGTAGCCTTACCGAGCTATCCACACTCGACCATTATCCTTACCGAGCTATCCACACTCGCCCGTATCCTTACTTAGCTATCCACACTCGACCATAGCCTTACCACCTATCCACACTCACCCGTATCCTTACCGAGCTATCCACACTCACCCGTATGCTTACTTTGCTATCCACACTCACCCATATCCTTACCACCTATCCACACTCGCCCATATCCTTACCACCTATCCACATTCGACCATATCCTTACCCATATATCCACAAGGACCCACATCATGGATAAATCTGGATATTTCTTACATGAGATATAAAAATACCTGTATGTATATGTATGAAATTAATGTGAAATAAAAATACTTACCTGTGTGTATGTATGAAATTAATGAGAAATAAAATACCCACCTGTATGTATATGTATGAAATTAATGTGAAATATGTATGAAATATTCCCTACTGAAAGGCTGAATCATGTCTCATTGCCTTACTGACGGGGTAATTAAGGCTAATTACCTGTTGATTGTGGTAATTAAGGTTACCTGGCTCAGCTAATGGAGAAAGTCTCTTTGGTTTATTTTTAGTAAGTTGGTTTAAGTTAATTAGATTAGGTTGGTTTAAGTTAATTAGAATTGGTTGGTTTAATTAGTTTACGTTGGTTTAAGTTAATTAGATTAGGTTGGTTTAAGTTAATTAGAATTGGTTGGTTTAATTAGTTTACATTGGTTTAAGTTAATTAGATTAGGTTGGTTTAAGTTAATTAGAATTGGTTGGTTTAATTAGTTTACGTTGGTTTAAGTTAATTAGATTAGGTTGGTTTAAGTTAATTAGAATTGGTTGGTTTAATTAGTTAACGTTGGTTTAAGTTAATTAGATTAGGTTGGTTTAGATAGAGTAGGTTGGTTTAGATAGAGTAGGTTGGTTTAGGTAAATAATGACCTGGAAATATTCTCCTTGTTAACGTCGACTCTACTGCGTCAGTCAGACCTATGGATTCCAATCCTACCTGACTCGCTGATTACCTGAGTGACAGTCCTACCTGATTTACTAGGCTCGACCTGACTTACTAGGCTCTACATGACTTACTAGGCTCTACCTGACTTACTAGGCTCTACCTGACTTACTAGGCTCTACCTGACTTACTAGGCTCTGCCCGGCTTACTGGGATCCACCGGACTTACTGGCTCTACGGCTTACTAGGCTCCCCGACTTACTAGGCTCTACATGACTTACTAGGCTCTACCTGACTTATGGCCTCTACACGGCTTTGCTCTACCTGACTTACTAGGCTCTACCTGACTTACTAGGCTCTACCTGACTTACTAGGCTCTACCTGACTTACTAGGCTCTACGTTAATTAATGTCGAGTTTACCTGAATGGGTGACTTGGGGTGTGTGTGTGTGTGTGTGTGTGTGGGAGGGGGGGGGTGAATTAACAAGGTCATGGTTTAACTCTTTGAGGACTATGGTTTAACTGGTTGATGGTTTAATCCCGTTGATGATGATGGTTTAACTCTGATAGAACGCTGGTTTAACCCTTCGAGGACTATTATTTTTGCTTTTATTATAATATTACTGAAGTAAATAACAAAAAAATAGCTTGTCTAATAGCATAGTACCTTTCTTTTTGTTATATTATTAAATTAAATAAAAAAAATAGCTTGTCTAATAGCATATATTTTTCTACAGGCTGTACCGGAGTCTACTACCATGATCACAAACACCAAAGGTTAGTTCCTATTGATATGTGTGTCAGGGTAGGTTAGGTTAGGTTAGGTTAGTTTAGGTTTGGTTAGGTTAGGTTTGGTTAGGTTTGGTTAGGTTTGTCACGAAGTTAAATAGAAAGGTGTGGGGTGTGTCTTGGTTAGGTTAGGTTAGATTACGTTAGGTTTGGTTAGGATAGATTGGGTTAGGTTAGATTTGTCACTTAATTTAAATAGAAAGGTGTGGGGTGTCTTGGTTAGGTTAGGTTCCAGTCCTACTAATCGTCAAGCGTATATCAGAGTTGGGGGAAGGCGCCTTATGATTCAATGTTTGGTAAAGTATTAAGTAAATTAAAGTTTGTAAGTGTGAGAGAAAGTTTATACAATTCCACTTTTGTTTTATTTGCTCTGAAAACTTTAAATCTAACTTTATATACTGTGGATAACTTTTTGGCCTATAAATATTGTGTATAGTTATGGAAGTAAAACTTGAAAGGGTGTTTCACTTACCGCTCGTTAACCAAGGAACAAAAGAGATCAAGAGTGAGAAACAACATATGTAAGTTGTGTTGTCAATAGTAAGAGAAACAATTGAGACGCTGTAATTATGTGTAAATGAGGCAGAAAGTCAGATCATCAACCTGGGTCTTGGTCATATGGCAGCAGGGTCTACCATTAGATAACACATTATGCTTCCAATATCTTCCCAGGCTGTTGGTTGATGCACGTGTTTTTGTTTTGGTTGAGTGTTTAAGGGAAATACTGTGTTTTAATCGACTACTTTTATAAGATTTTGTTGAAGGGAAAAATTTTAATAGTTTGGGTTTTGTTTAGTCAAAGTTTATGGTATTTTATGAAGAAAATCTGTACTGTGTGATTGTGTGTTACTGTTAGTTTGTGGGGGTAAGTTATGGTTAGGTTAAGGGGAAGTTATGGTTAGGTTAGGCTAAGGGAAAGTTATGGAAGAGTTTCGTTCATTAGAAATTTATTTTACTTTATTTTTTTTTACTGGAATTTATTAATACTACCACCACCACTACTACTACTACTACTGCCACCACTACTACTACTACTACTACTACTACTACTACTACTACTACTACTTTTTTTTTTCTATTACGTGGCCTCCAGCCTCCCCCAATAGCCACACCTTCGCCACCATTTATTTACCTTAATATTAAATATCCTAATACATAAGAAACTATCCTATCTGTGTTAAATTAGTTGAGCCGCAGATCCATGCGGCATTCAGTGACTGTAGCCTCATAGTCAATATCTGCGGTTATCGGGTAGGGGCAAGCTCTCGTTCCCCTGAGGTGGTAAAGCCGACCGAAGGAGGAGGCAGTCGACATCTCATCCAGGCTGTAACATAACTGGGCTGCTGCTTCTGTTCGGAGATCAGCTCCGCGAGTCTGGCGTAGAAACATCTTGCACTTGGGCCCATCCACCAGAGGTTGTGAACACTAGAGGTGAAGCTGCCTTGATCAACATTTGAATTCTCTCCCATATGCCCTTCTCTTGTCGTTCTCGTTCCTCCCTGTGGTATTGCAGCATCGAGAGCTAGGTTACATTGACAAACGGCCATGGGATCTACTACTACTACTACTACTACTACTACTACTACTACTACTACTATTATTATTATTTACCTACAGGAAATAATGTTTAAATATATTCCGGGGAAGTGGGGAAATATGTTTTCCATCGGAAAATTACTTGTGTGAGTTGTGTTTCTTGGGGAGGAAAGTCATTAATTACAGAGCAGAGACAGGAAGGCTGTGTTAGGAGAGGCTGTGTTAGGAAGGCTGTGTTAGGAAGGCTGTGTTAGGAGGCTGTGTTAGGAGGCTGTGTTAGGAAGGCTGTGTTAGGAAGGCTGTGTTGGAGGCTGTGTTGGAGGCTGTGTTAGGGAAGGCTGTGTTAGGAGGCTGTGTTGGGAGGCTTTGTGTTAGGAGAGGCTGTGTTAGGTAGGTGGAAGGCTGTGTTAGGAGGCTGTGTTAGGTAGGCGTATTAGGAAGGCTGTGTTAGGAGGAGGGCTGTGTTGGAAGGCTGTGTTAGGAAGGCTGTGTTAGGAAGGCTGTGTTAGGTAGGCTGTGTTAGGAAGGCTGTGTTAGGAAGGCTGTGTTAGGAAGGCTGTGTTAGGTAGGCTGTGTTAGGTAGGCTGTGTTAGGTAGGCTGTGTTAGGAAGCAGAAATCTTTTAAAAGTTGGTGGAGAGTCAGTTCATTTTCATGTAGTGGTGGTTGGTGGTGGTGATGGTTGGGATTGTGGTAGTGGTGGTGATGGTTATGATTGTGGTAGTGGTGGTGGTGGTTTAGGGTTGTGGTGGTGGTTAGTGGTTAGGATCGTGGTAGTGGTAGTGATGGGTTTCCAGATAGTTGTAGTAGTTTGGATTGTGGTAGTAGTGGCACTGGTTGGGATTGTGGTAGTAGTGATAGTTGTGGAGGGTCTCAAGACACAAAGACATACAGGGTCGATTCAGTTCTTGGTATAGTGAATTGCCTGTGTTGTGTTGTGGTGCTGTGGCCT
This sequence comes from Homarus americanus, assembly GCF_018991925.1. Taxonomy (NCBI): domain Eukaryota; kingdom Metazoa; phylum Arthropoda; class Malacostraca; order Decapoda; family Nephropidae; genus Homarus; species Homarus americanus. Next base: position 147,576 of record NW_024729281.1, read on the forward strand.
TGTCAACCTAAATTATCTGTCACCACTACCAACCACAATCATAATGACTACCACAATTACCATGATTCATTATTGCTTCCTTGCATCATACTATCAGCATTATCACTATTATACATTATCACCATCGTCACTATCACTATTTTACTTTATCATCGTCACTACCCAAACCACCACACCACCACCACACCACTACCACAACCACCACCACCACCATCACACCACCACCACCACCACCACTACCACCACATCACCACCACCACATCACCACCATACCACCACCACAACCACCACCACACCACTACCACACCACCACCACCACACCACCATCACACTACACACCACATCACCGCACTACCACACCACTGCCACACCACCACCACACCACCACCACTACCACCACCACATTCACCAGGCCACACCACTACACCACCACACTGACAACCACTACCACTACCACTATACTACCTCACCACACCACTACCACACCACTACCACACCACTACTACACCGCCACCACACCACCACACAATAGATGACCATTCGCACAGAGTAAACCAACAGAGGCCGTTATCCTTCTGGCAAAATTAAAATTAAACTACAACTTGATCCATGAATTTGCATAGTATGATTTTTTTTTAAAGTGGCAGCAGCAAGGACGAGATTCACTCCACCCACCCTACTGATAATACCCTCAATTCAACCCACCAACCCACCTTCCCTACCCACCTCTAGCTTCACTCCTCTCACTCTACCCACTCTGCCTACTCCTCCACCTACCCACCTCCAGCCCACTTGAGTCCACCCCCAAGCTCTACTCCACCACCTCCCTCTCACCCACCCAGGCCTTTCACTAAGAGGGGGAAAGGAGGCAGGATGTTGGGAAGTGAGAGGGGGGGAGGGTGGATGGTGGGGTGGAGAGGTGGTGGGGTGGAGGAGGTGGTGGAGGGGAGGGTGTGTGGATGGTGGGGTGGAGAGGTGGAATAGAATCAACCTTACCAGCCAGCCAGTCATTGTTAATTGATGGGGGGTGGAGGAGGGGGGGTGGTGGAGGAGGGGGTGGGAGGGGGGGAGGGGTGGTGGAGGGGGTGGTGGAGGGGGTGGAGGTGGGGGGAGTAAAAGAAAGATGGGGAGATGAAAAGGGAAGGGGTTTAGTAGGGGAAGTTGAAGGTTTGGGGAGGAGGTTAGGGGTGGTTGGGGAGGTGGGGAAGGGTTGGGAAGAGGTTAGGGGTGGTTGGGGAGGTGGGGAGGGGTTGGGGTGGTTACAGGGAGATGTGGCGGATATGGTAATGGGGATATATTACAGTGGTGTGTGGTGGTAGTGTGGTGTGTGGTGGTAGGTGGTTGTGGTAGTAGGAATGCAGCAAGTTAGTGGTAGTTGTGGTAGAAGTGTAGTAGGAAGATGGTGGTAGGTAATGGTGGTAGGTAGTTGTGGTAGAAGTGTGTAGTAGGAAGATGTTGGTAGATAGTTGTAGTAGAAGTGTGATAGGATGGTTATGGTAGAAGTGTAGTAGGAAGATGGTGGTAGTAATGGTGGTAGGTAGTTGTGGTAGAAGTGTAGTAGGAAGATGGTGGTAGTAATGGTGGTAGGTAATTGTGGTAGTGGCGTGTTCGCATTACTCCTCCAACATAATGAATAACACTGTCTTGGTCGTGGTTATGTTGGCTACATAATTAGCGTCGCCTTAATTAAACGCGTATATTAGATTCCACCAAAACTAACATCATACTAGGTATACTATGAGTTAACCCCGTGAGTATGATGAATATTACCCTCAAGTATATCAGTGGAGTATATTTAAACGTATAGAACATAATAAAGTATTCTTCTAAGACAATATACCCTGAAATATAATCATTGAAGTATATTTAACGCATATACAACATGACAACCAAGAATAACCACAGTATATTTCCATAGAAGTATATACTATACATATCCTCTGAGGTATATCCAATATGCCCTCTACAAAACTTAACCAATTCAAGTATATTTTTCAACATCTCAATACAGCATACCAACCAACCTACCAATTCAAGTATATTTTTAAGAGCATAAGAAAATAAGGAGTCTGCAATAGGTCGGTTGGTCTGTGCATGGCAGCTCCTGTCGAGAGTTACTACCACACTCTATCATCCATGAATCTATCTAGCCTCCTTTTGAACCTTTCCAGAGTTCCAGCACTTACTATAAAGTTGCTAAGCTTGTTCCACTCGTCCACCACCCTATTTGTGTACCAGTTCCTTCCTATCTCCTTCCTAAATCTAAACTTATCCAACTTAAATCCGTTGCTCCGAGTCCTATCCTGCTCGGATATTATAAGAACTTTATCTATATCCCTTATTGATTCCTTTCACCCTTAAATATATCATATCTCCCCGCACTCTTCGTCTTTCTAGGGAATGCAAGTTTAGTTTCTTTAACCTATCTTGATATGGAAGGTTTCTAAGTCCCGGAATCATTTCGTCATTCTTCGCTGCACCGACTCCGGTGAATTGATATCCATTCTATAATAAGGCCAACCAGAACTGAACACAGCATAATCGAGGTGCGGCCTGACTAGCGCAAGATATAGTTGCAATAAGACCTCTGCACTCTTATTCTTCTTCTAGATATAAAACCCAATACTCTGTTTGCCTTATTTCGAACATTAACGCACTGTTTTCTAGGCCGTAGGTCCGGGCTTACAAACACCCTAGGTCTCTTTCACAGAGTCGACTTCTCTAGGTTGATGTTGTTAAGGCTGTATACATTGTCAGTATTTGTTCTTCCAATATTAAGTACGCTGCACTTGCTGGTGTTGAATTTCATTTGCCATTTTCAGACCACCTGCAGTTTATTTAGATCCTCCTGTAATGCATTTGCATCCTGCCCTGAATTAATCTGCCGCCCTATTTTGGTGTCATCCGCAAACTTGCTTATGTCACTGCTGATCCCAGTATCTAGATTGTTTATGTAGATTATTAACAAGAGTGGGCCTAGTAGACGCCCTGGGAACCCCACTGGTTACACGGCCCCACTCAGATTTAACACCATCTACGCGCTGACCCTCTGCGTTCTATCGGTGAGCCATGATTTTATCCAATTTAAAACTTTCCCCTCGATACCATGAGCCTTAATTTTTCTCAGAAGCCTCTGATGCGGTACTCTGTCAAACGCTTTGCTAAAGTTTAAGTAAATAACATCGTAATTTTCGTCATTATCTACTACCTCGAAGACTTTCCTAAAAAACGTCAGCATCTCAATACAGCATACCAACCAATTCACCAACCAAGTACACTTATAAAAACCGAGTATAACCACAGCGTATGTTTCTAGGAATATATTTTAGTTCAGAAGCGCAAAAAAATGACAGGGGCTGTGGCGGCGTCGATTCGCGGAAGGTCTCTGGAAAATTGATGAGCCTGTCCAGTAGTTGTTTGGCCTTTGTATATCTAGATTCAGTGTGGTGGGGGTATAGTGTCTGTCTGTCTGTCTGTCTGTGTGTGTGTCCAGATGAGCTATGGTGTGGAGATATGGTGTTGTATGTGTATCTGTTAGTTTGTATGTATGTATGTATGTATGTATGTAAACCCGGTCAAGAGTGTCAGCTGGGCCAGGCTGACACTACGGCCGTGTCATAAGACCTGTAGTGGCTGACAGTTCAAATTAAGGAGGGCCATATGACTGTCAGCTAAATTGCCCCATTGTTGTTGTTGTGTGTGTGGTGGTGGTGGTGAGTGGTAGTGGTAGGGGTGGTGATGATAGTGGTGGTAGTGATGGTCGTGGTGATGATGGTGGTGGTAATGATGAGGGTGGTAGGGGGAGTGGTGATGATGGTAGTGGTGATAATGATGGTAGTGGTGATGATGGTAGTGGTGATAATGATGGTAATGGTGATGATTGTAGTGGTGATGATGGTAGTGGTGATAATGATGGTAGTGGTGATAATGATGGTAGTGGTGATGATGGTAGTGGTGATAATGATGTCTGTTCTTACGATTACCACAAATATTTTTATCCCCGTCATAACCAAGAGGTGTTATCTATCTATCTATATCTGTCTATCTATCTATCTATCTCAGTCTATCTACATATATCTGTCTCTCTGTCTATCTGTCTGTATATCCACCTGTCCATTTATAGCTTTATTTTAATAGGGTGTTTGTTTGTATGTCTTCAAAATATTCGGGTCAGGTCAGGTTGGGTTAGGTTAGGTCGGGTCAGGTTAGGTCAGGTCAGGTCAGGTCAGGTCAGGTCAGGTACAATAAACACACAATGATATAATATGCACCGTTACGCCTGAATAAATGTTAATTAATATAATAAAAGTAATTTGGTATTAGTTATTTTTTCCCGGCAGTTTTATACGGAATGGTAGAGTGATTGACAGGTTACCTTGGTAATTAATTATATGATGGTGATTAGGGTGAAAATAATGATGATGGTGTTTGGAATGATGCAGATAATGAATAGGTAATAATGAAATTGTTTTACTACTACTATGTAATGATGGTGATGATAATGATGGTGATGATAATGATGGTGATGATAATGATGATAATGATAATGATGGTGATAATAATGATAATAAAATAATAATGACAATAAAATAATAATGACAATAAAATAATAATAATAATGACTATGAAAACAATAATAATCGTAAAGTAGTGAAGATATGATGATGATGATGATGATGATGATAGCCTCGACACTTAGACGTGGTGAACTACTGGGTGGTCTATGTATAAACTTGTCCTGCCCTCATAGAAAACGGATGTGTGTTATGGTGGGTGGTCCTTGATTGGGGGGGAGGGGTTGGTAGGAGAGTGGTTGATGTTAGTGGATAGTGAGGATGGTGGTGGTCGTATTAGTAGTAGTAGTGATCTGGGATGGTGGTAGTTGTCAGGGATGGTGGTTGTAGTGGTGGCAGTGGTTAATGGTGGTGGTGGTGGTGGTTAGGGGTGATGGTGGTAGATGGGAAGGAATTGGTCAGAAAACGAAGGGTGGGAAGAAAGGAAGAAGAAAGACCAAAGAATAAGAGAGAGAGAATGGAAGAAGAAAGACAGAATGGGAGAATAGAGAATAAATGGAAAAGAAAGGTAGAGAATAACGCAAAGAAGAGAGGAGAGAGAGAGAGACTAGACCAAAAAATGAAGAATTGTCAAAAAGTTAAAATTACAGATTGAAGGAAGGAAGGGGAGAGAATTGGGGAGTAAACGAGAAAGACAGACAGACAAATAGTGGGGAGAGGAGAAAAGGGGGAGAAATGGAAGAAAACAGAATAAATTGGTCACGAATCTGTCTCTGCCGAAATCAGAGACAAATTCTGTCAAGCTTAAATCGGAACTAAATTTGTCAAGCCTGAATGTCTGTCTGTCTGTCTGTCTGTCTGTCCACCCACCTATCCATCCCTCCACTCATCCACTCACCCATATATCCATCCATCCATCTACCCACCCATCCATTTATCTACCCAACTAGCCAGTCAGCCAGCCATCTATCTATCTATATCTATCTGTCATCCAGCTAATCATTCACCTATCCACCTATCCATCCATTCATCCACTATAGGGGGAGGGGGATTCGTTTGTTTACCTGTGTGTGTGTGTGTGTGTGTGTGTGTGTGGCTTGTGTGGTGTGTTAGGTCAGGTCAGGTTAAGTTGTGTGGGGTCAGGTCAGGTTGTTAGGTGAGGTTAGGTCAGGTCAGGTCAGGTCAGGTTAGGTTAAGTTAAGTCGGTGAGGTTAGGTCAGATCAGGTTAGGTTAAGTTAGGTGAGTTAGGTCAGGTCAGGTCAGGTTAGGTTAAGCTAGGTGAGGTTAGGTCAGGTCAGGTCAAGTTAGGTGAGGTTAGGTTAGGTTAGGTCAGGTCAGGTCAGGTTAGGTTGGGTGAAGATAAGAGGGTGTGGCTTATCTGAACCGTTGTCTTAACTCTTAACGGTGTGGCAGCTTGGTTCACATCGCGTGTTTTAACGTGTAGACTAAACGAGAGGTAACCGGTTTCGTTGGCCCATTCCCCTCCCCTCTCCTCCCTCTACCCCCACCCTCCTCCCCACCTCCCCTCCCCACCCTCCCTCCCACACACACTAATAATAAATCAGCTGGCGACTGTCTGCCTATGATAAATTACTGAACGTATTTGTCCCAGCTATTTTACCCTTGGCATAACGCCCTGTAGTCCTGGGAGTAGGGAGGAGTAGGGAGGGTGTAGGGAGAAAAGGTAGAGAGTAGGGGTAGTGGAAAGAGAGTAAGGAGGGAGGAGAGGAGAAAAGGGAAGGTTTTGAAGTAGTGTTATGATGTTAACTAAATGCAAGGAATAGTTGTATGTGTGTGTGTGTGTGTTCAATTCAGCACATACACACACACACACACACACACACACACACACAACAGTACCTGATATCGTACCATTATTAAACCCTAGTATGAGCACTTTAAATCCGTGTTGTCTTGTGTTTAAAATATTGGTGGACAGGGTCTCGGTGTTAGGTCTCTGATGTGGTGTTCAAAGGTGTTTTTAATTTTGGTGTGGTGTGGTGTGTGGTGTGTGGTTGAGGGGTGTGGTGTGGTTGGGGTGTGGTGTGGTTAAGGTGTGTGGTGTGGTAGTGGTTGTACTGGTAGATTGTGGTAGTGGTTGTACTGGTGGGTGTGGTAGTGGTTGTACTGGTAGATTGTGGTAGTGGTTGTACTGGTAGATTGTGGTAGTGGTTGTACTGGTAGATTGTGGTAGTGGTTGTACTGGTAGATTGGTGGTAGTGGTTGTATGCTGGTAGATTGTGGTAGTGGTTGTACTGGTAGATTGTGGTAGTGGTTGTACTGGTAGATTGTGGTAGTGGTTGTGGCTATTCTGGGTACGAGGAGAGACTGTACCCAACGTCCCCAAGGGTCTGTGAAGCACTATATTACCCCCATTGTCGAGTTTGTGTCTCGTCATGCACCGGTGTGAGCTGCCTCTGTCTTTCTCATCTCCTCACTAATCTCTCACCTGTCTCTCACCTCTCGCTAACTGTTTCTCTCACCTGTCTCTCACCTCCCTCACCTGTTTCTCTCATCTGTTTCTCACTTCATCTGTGTCTCTCACCTGTATCATCTGTGATTCACTCTCTCTCTCCTCCACGTATAGCTAAATAATTTTTCACACTGCTGTTACCTGGAGCTTCCCTCTTCCTCCTCCTCTTCTTCCTCCTCCTCTTTTTCCTCCTCCTCCTCCTCCCTCCTCTTCTTCCTCTCCATTCCTCTGCTCCTTCATTCGTTCTCACTCCCCCTTATTGCACCTCCGGCCTTCCTTTCTCTTCATTTCTTCCCTCAACCTTCTTCCTTCTCTCCTCACCCCCTCCTCCTCCCTCCCTCCTCCTCCTCCCCCTCTCCTCTCCCCCAAAGATAACAGCCCGGAATAACCAATGTACCCAGGTGTTGACGAGGGCAAGACAGTGCTAAGCGTCGGAAGTTTGTACAGGTGAGCCCCTTACCTGGTGTTATTAGGAGATCTCACCTGTAAATAACATGTTAATATCCTTCACACCTTTTGAGACCTTCAGTTTGAATTAGATATAGAAATATATTTAGTCGAATGGTCGAAAGTCCCATGTAATGTTAAGGGATAAACGACTTTATGATTGGATTTGAGAATTTATTTAGAATATTTTTGAGTATTTTGAATCCTGTGTGTGTGTGTGTGTGTGTGTGTGTGTGTGTGTGTGTGTGTGTGTGTGTGTGTGTGTGTGTGTGTGTGTGTGTGTGTGTGTGTGTGTGTGTGTGTGTGTGTGTGTGTGTGTGTGTGTGTGTGTGTGTGTGTGTGTGTGTGTGTGTGTGTGTGTGTGTGTGTGTGTGTGTGTGTGTGTGTGTGTGTGTGTGTGTGTGTGAACAGATCAGATCTATGGAGATGATGAATTGGATTATGGGTTGGCGGGGAAAAGGGAGGATGGGGAGGAGAGGGAAAGGGGTAGGGGTTAAAGAAAGAGGGAAGGAAGGGTAAGGAGTAGTGGTAATTTTAACCCCTTGGGGAGGCCTACACGTGGTGGTAAGGGCCACGGGTTTATTAATACGTTGGTGATGGAGCCTCACTCTACTACACGTGTTAGGTCTGTTTGCCTTAATGGTGATGACTGTTTGTGTTGTGTCTCTGAGAGGAATGGTTGGTAGTGGGGTAGAATGGTTGGAATGGTGGAATGGTTGGTAGTGGGGTAGGAATGGTTGTGGTAGTGGGGTGGGAATGGTTGGTAGTGGGTGGAATGGTTTAGTGGTGGGGTAGGAATGGTTGGTAGTGGGTGGAATGATGGTTGGTAGTGGGGTAGGAATGGTTGGTAGTGGGGAGGTAGGAATGGTTGGTAGTGGGAGGAAATGGTGGAAATAGTTTGGTAGTGAAGTTGGGGAAATGGTTGGTAGTGGGTTGGAATGGTTGGTAGTGGGGTAAGAATGGTTGGTGTTAGAATTGCAGGAATGGTTGGTAGTGGGGCAGGAATGGTTGGTAGTGGGGTAGGAATGGTTGGTAGTGGGGTAGGAATGGTTGGTAGTGGGTAGAAATGGTGGAAATGTGTTGGTGGTAGAGATGGGGATGGTAGAAAATGGTTGGTGGTGGGGAATGGAATGGTTGGTAATGGGTGGGGATGGTTGGTGAATGGGGTAGGAATGGTTGGTAGTGGGGTAGGAATGGTTGGTAGTGGGGTAGGATGGTTGGTAGTTGGGTTGGGTGTGGTTGGTAATGGGGTAGGAATGGTTGGTGGGTTGGGATGTTTGGTGGGGGTAGGAATGGTGGAAATGGTTGGTAGGTGGAAGTTGGAAATGGTTGGTAGTGGGGTAGGAATGGTTGGTGAATGGTTGGTGTGGGAATGGTTGGTAGTGGGGTGGAATGGTGGTTGGTGAGGAATGGTTGGTGGTGGGGTGAGATGGTGATGGTTGGTAGTGAGGTGGGTGGAAATGGTTGGTGGGGTAGGAATGGAATGGTTGGTGGTGGGAGTGGGAATGTGGTTGGTGGGGTGGGTGGAAATGGTTGGTGGGGTGGAATGGTTTGGTGGGGTGGGGAATGGGTGGGATGGTTGGTGGGGTGGGGATGGTTGTGGGGAATGGTTGGTGGGTTGGGGATGGTGAGGGAATGTGGTTGAGTGGTTGAGTGGGAATGGTTGGTAGTGGTGGTAGGAATGGGTCAAGAGATGGGGGGCTGAGTGGCCATAGAAATGATGGTGATGGTGATGGTGGAGGAAGAGGGACTGTGGTGATGGTGGAGGAAAGTGGACTAGTGATGGAGGGTGACGTGTAAAACTTATGGAGGACTGGTGGAGGACGGACGATGGGAAGTGTTGGAGGAGTGGAAGGAAGAGGAGGTGTTGGAGGGAGACCTTTTAAATTTGGAGAAGAACAGAAGAAGAAAGGAAGGAAGGAAACTACTTTTCCTTCCTATTTAATTCAGCCTATTTCGTTCCTTATTTTATATTATGGTGTAAACCTTTTAATTTTTCTATAGGCAGAAGTGCAGGTTTCTCCCCTCCTCCCCTCTCTTCCTCTTTTCTCCCTCCCTCCCCTTTCACCCTCTCCTCCTCTCCCTCCTTCTCCCTACTCTCCCTCCGCTCCCCTCTCCCCCTGCCTCCTCCCCTCCCCCTCTCTTCTTCCTCATCCTTCTCTTCCTCTTACTCCTTCTTGCCTCCTCCTTCTCCTCCTCCTCTCCTTCCATCTCCTCCTCTCCCCCCGTCTCCTTCCTCTCTCTATTGCTCCTTCCTCCTCCACCTTCAGTTAAGAGGTTCTCTTCCTGTCCATTCCCATCCCGTTTTATCTTCCTCCTCTCTTCCTCTTTCATCATTTCTCTCTTTCTCGCTTTCCTACTTTCCAGTTTCCCCTCCCCCTCCCCTCCCCTCCTCTTTCTCTCCTTCAGTCAAGAGTGCAAGCAGTGTCCCCCCCTCCATCCCCCTTTCCCCTTCCTCCCCTTCCCCCTCCCCTCTCCTCCTACTCTTCCTCCCCACCACATTCCACCACTGCCCCTTGCCCGTGTGCCTTTGTTATTAAAGCTAGACTGGATATTGTCTCGTGCCACTGTTCCACCCCACCACTGTTACTGCCACCCTTACCACCACTGTTACTGCCCACCACCACTGTTACTGCCACCACCACCACTGTTACTGCACCCTGTCCCACCACTGTTACCACCACCACCACTGTTACTGCCACCACCACCTGTACTGCCACCACCACCACTGTTACTGCCACCACTACCACTGTTACCCATTTTTTGTTACCACCACTGTTACTGCACCACCACCACTGTTACCCACCCACCACCACTGTTACTGCCACCACCACCACTGCTACTGCCACCACCACCACTGTTACTGCCACCACCTCACTGTTACCACCACCACACTGTTACCACCACTACCCACTGTTACTGCCACCACTGTTACTGCCTACCACCACACCACTGTTACTGCCACCACCTGTTACTGCCACCTGTTACTGCTACCACTGCCACCACTGTTACTGCCACCACCACTGTTGCCACCACCACCATTTTACTACCTTGCCATTATACTACTACCACACCAATATTACTACCACATACCACCACTATTACTACCACTATTACTACCACCACTATTACTACACCACTATTACTACCACCACTATTACTACCACCACCTACTACCACACCACTACTACCACAGATATCACTACCAACAATCTACTACTACCACCACTACCACCACTACTACCACCACTACCACCACCACCATACTACCACCACCACCACTACCTACTACACACACATACCTACTACCACCACCACTACTACACCACACTACCACCACACTACTACCACCACCACACACACTACCACTACCACTACTACCACCACTACTACACCACCATACCACCACCAGCAACAGTACTAACACAGCAAATTAATACCCCCACCAACATCCCCTCTACCACAACCACCTACTACCACTACCACTAGTACTTCTTCCTCTTCCTCATTCTCCCATCCTCTTCCTTCTTCTTCTTCTTCTTCTTCTTCTTCTTCTTCTTCTTCTTCTTCTTCTTCTTCTTCTTCTCCTCATTAAGTGTCGCCACTGCAGACTCTGCTCAGCAACACACACACACACACACACACAGACACACACAATTTTATTTCTTCCACCTTTCTCTCCTTCCTTCATTCCCCTCCACCTTCCCCATCATTCCCCACCTCCGCAAATCCAACCCCATCCACCCCCCACATCTACCCCTTAGTTTCACCTTATCACCCCATCATCTCTCCTCTTTACTTCCCCTCCCCACTACCCCCACCCTCCACCCCCACCACCACCTCACTCACCCCAGCACCACCCCAGCACCCCACCCCAGCACCCCACCCTTTAGCCTGTATCTGTTCAAGGTATCTTTTGCTGGTCGATCTTTCACGGGACAACAATAACAGTAGAGCTGTTTCCTAACCTGGCCTGCAACTCTCCTCCCTCCTTCCCTGTATCCTTCCTTCCCTCCATCCCTCCCTCCTGTCCCCTCCTTCCCTCCTGTTATCCTCCCTTCCCTCCTGTATCTCTCCTCCTTCCCTCCCTCCTTCCCTCTGTATCCCTCCCTCCTTCCTTCCTATATCCTGATGCATGTTCTCTGCCTCCACCAGCACAGAGAAGGAGGTAAGGTGTAAAAAGGGTAAGGTGTAAAAGGGAGGGAAAGGTGGAGAAAAAGGGGTGTTCAAAAGGAGAGCAGGGCGTGAAAAACAGGTTACACGTTTTAAAGAAAGAGAAAGTTTGTGTTGTGTTGCCTTTTGTTCGCAACCAACACTGAGGGAGAAGGGAGGAAAGGTGCAAGGGAGAAAGGTGCAAGGGAGGAAAGGTGCAAAAAGGGAGGAAAGGTGCAAGGAAAGGTGAAGGAGAAAGAAGGTGCAAAAAAGGGAGGAAAGGTGCAAAAAGGAGAAAGGTGCAAGGAGGAAAGGTGCAAAAAGGGAGGAAAGGTGCAAAAAGGGAGAAAGGTGCAAAAAAGGGAGAAAGGTGCAAGGAGGAAAGGTGCAAAAAGGAGGAAAGGTGCAAAAGGGAAAGGTAAAGGAGGAAGGTGCATAAAGGAGGAAAGGTGCAAGGGAGGAAAGGTGCAAAAAGGGAGGAAAGGTGCAAGGAGAAAAGGTGCAAAAAGGGAGGAAAGGTGCAAAAAAGGGAGGAAAGGTGCAAAAAAGGGAGAAAGGTGCAAAAGGAGGGGGAAAAGGTGCATAAAAGGAGAAAGGCAAGGGAGGAAAGGTGCAAGGGAGAAAGGGCAAAAAGGAAAGGCAAGAGAGGGGAGAAAAGGAGGAAAGGTGATAAAGGAGAAGGTGCATAAAAGGGAGGAAAGGTACAAAAAGGAGGAAAGGTGCAAGGAGGAAGGTGCAAAGTGTTTGTGTGTGTGTCCTATGTTGAAAGCAAAAAGAGAGTGTATCGGTGAGAAGAATAAAAAAGAAAGGAGATAGTGGTTGTAAAATGAAGAGGAGAGAGATTATAATATGGTGTCAGGTAACTGTAGCAAGAGATGAATCACTTACACCTGCTCTCTCTCTCTCTCTCTCTTCTGTCTTAAACTATATTCTGGTTTAACTTAACACATCTCCTCGACACTGGGTCATGCAACTCGTTAACTCAGGGTGTGGTTGTGGTGTTGGCGACAGCTTCTATACCTTAAACAAATTCACGCCTAGGAGGCCCTTGGGTCGGCCATCCTCGTTACACGTGAGGCAACCATTATTATTATTATGTATGTAGCAAAAAACTGCCTCACATCAACATTGAACCCCTATCATACAGGTATTTCTGGTCGTGTTCTTTATACCAACATTCTCTGTATTTCTGGTCGTGTACTTTATACCAACATTGGTTGTGTGTGGATAAAGTTATAAGCCTTGACTCTCTGCTTGACAGGTGCCGTCAACAGCCTGCTGACGTCAATGTGTGTGTGTGTGTGTGTGTGTGTGTGTGTGTGTGTGTGTGTGTGTGTGTGTGTGTGTGTGTGTGTGTGTGCAAATTGTCTGCTGTCAGGTGATGGGTGTGTGTGTGTGTGTGTGTGTGTGTGTGTGTGTGTGTGTGTGTGTGTGTGTGTGTGTGTGTGACCATTACTGTAGAACATTTGACGGCATGGAGGCAGGAAATGAGGCTAGTCTGAGGTGTTCAAAAACCAGTAAATATCTGCCTTGCGTGGGCGTGCGTGCTTCCTGTCTACGTGGGCGTGACTCTGGCTGCCTTGATGATATGGGCGTGCGGGTGTCACATTGGGTTGGGTGGATGGAACTGGGCGGCGACTGACACCCTACATAGCCCACCGCCCACTAATGACACCTATTTCTTCCCCCACACCCACAACCCTTCTCCACGCCCACAACCCTTCACCCACAACCCTTCCCCCACACCCACAACCCCCACACCACTCCCTTCCCCCAACCCTCCCCCTCCTTCCCCACACCCAAACCCTTCCCCACACCCCTCCTCTCCCTCACATTCACCCTCCCCTCTAATCTCCCCAACCTCCTAACTCCCCAACCAACCTTCCTTTACTCCCCAAACCCTGCCCCCACCCCTTATCTCCCCATAAGAATCAAGCTATGTCCTCCAGACGTCGTCGACCATTGTGTGAGTCCCCTACCCCACCTCCTTTCTCTCTCCCCTCCTTACCCTCTCTCTCCCCTTCCCCCCTTCTCCCTCCCCTCCTACCCTCCCCTCTCCCCTCCTACCCCTCCCTCCCCCTCCTCCCTACCCCTCCCCTCCCTACCCTCCCCTCCCTACCTCCCCTCCCTCCCCTCCCCCCTCTCCCCTCTCCCTCCCTCGGCTGGGAAGACAGTGTGTACCAGGCTAGAGTCATCTGTCACCTGGTCTGGGCTCTCAGACACTCTCATGTAATGGGTTCAGCCAGATTAGTCCCCAGATAGTGAGTTACAGGGGCGGTGCGCAGGTGGTGGAGGGGGTTGAGAGAGGGAGGAGGACTGGGGGAGGTTGGGAGGGGTGACAGCTGGGGAGGAGGAGGTGAGGGAGGAGGGTTGACAGGGCAGGAGGCACAACCAGTATTAATGGTTCATTGAGGCGTGTGGGGAGGAGGAAGGGTTAGGGGTGGAGGAGGGATTGGGGGAGTGGAGGAGGGTTAGGGGGGAGGAGTTGGAAAGGGAGGAGGCACTAGTAGTATTAATGGTTCATTGGAGAGGGGTGGGGTGGTCATTGCCCTTACCCGAGCTTAGAAATGACAGCCCTAGAGACACCTGTTACAGGTAATTAGTTATGTCTTAGTGGGTCCCGGGGCATGGTACCTATTACGCCTGCTGTTACCTATACACCGGAGCATGACACTACACCGGAGCATGACACCTACATCGGAGCATGACACCTACACTCGGGCATGACACCTACGGAGCATGACACCTACACCGGAGCATAAGCACCTACACTGGAGCATGACACCTACACTGGAGCATGACACCTACACCGGAGCATGACACCTACACTGGAGCATGACACACATACCTGCTATGTTAAGTTCAGAAGCTGGTGACATGATAGAAGCAATGAATGAAGTAATGGAAATAGGAGGAAAGAGGGAATGAAAGGAGATAATGATAGAAATAGAATGAAAGGAGATGAAAGAAGTGGAGAATGAATTAAGGGATGTGAAGGAAGAAATGAAAGAAGAGAGATAAAGGAAAACAAACTAAAAGAGGAGATGAAGGCAGAGAATGAAAGAAAAGATGACGGAAGAGATTGAAAGAACGGAGGTGGAGAAGAGAGAATGAAAGGAAGGAGGTTAAAGAAGAGGAGAATGAAAGAAGGAAAAATATAGAAGTGGCGAAACAAAGAAGGGAATGAAAGAAGGCGACGTTAGGAGAGGCAGAAATGAAAATGTCTGGACCGTATGTGTGAGGATTAAGCCTGAAATTGAAGCGACCAGTGAGGGTTATGGGTAGTAAAGTGTGGTAGTGTGGTGGTGTGGTAGGGTAGTGTGGTGGTGGTGGTGTGGTGGTGTGTGGTGGTGTGGTGTGGTGGTGGTGTGTGGTGGTGGTGTGTGTGTGGTGGTGGTGTGGTAGGGTGGTGTGGTGGTGTGGTGTAGTGGTGGTGTGGTAGGGGTGGTGTGGTGGTGGTGGTGGGAGTGTAGTGGTGGTGGTGGTGTGTGGTGATGGGGTGTGTGGTGAGTGGTAGGGTGGTGTGGTGGTGGTGTGGTGTGGTGTGGTGGTGTAGTGTGGTGGTGGTGTGGTAGGGTGGTGTGGTGGTGGTGGGGTAGTGTGGTAGTGGTGGGGTAGTGTGGTAGTTGTGGGGTGGTGTGTTGTGTGGTGGTGGTGTGTGGTAGTGGTGGGGTGGTGGTGGTGGTGTGGTAGTGGTGGGGTAGTGTGGTGGTGGTGTGGTAGTGTGGTGGTGGTAGGGTGGTGTGGTGGTGGTGGTGGTGTGGTGGTGGTGTGGTGGGGTAGTGTGGTGGTGGTGGTGGTGTTGTGGTGTGGTGTGGTGGTTGGTGTGGTAGAGTGGTGTGGTAGTAGTGATGATGGTGACGTGTGTGTGTGTGGCATTGTGATGTGTATGGTCGTAGTGGTGATGATTGGTGTGGTGGTATGATGGTGTTGTGTGGTGTTGGTGGGGTGAAGTATGGTGATGATTATGGTGATGTATTTGTGTTACGATGATATATGGTGACGTGTGTGGGTGTTATTAGGTGATGTGTGTGGTGTTATGGTGATAATTATGTGGTGTTATGGTGATGTGGTGTTATGGTGATATGTGGTGTTATGGTGATATGTGGTGTTATGGTGATAATTATGTGGGTTATGGTGATATGTGGTGTTATGGTGATAATTATGTGAGGTTATGGTGATATGTGGTGTTATGGTGATAATTATGTGGTGTTATGGTGTATGGTGTTATGGTGGCTGAGATACAAAGAGAAAGGACGTAATGCAGGAAAAGGTATTTTATAGGTCGTGTAACATAGCTCCGTACGTGTTATGGTGGTGTAAATTAGCTGTAGTGTTAGGTGGTGATGTAATATAGCTGTATGTGGTCGTACTTAACATAGTGTACGTGTTAGGTGGTCATTAATTATGGTAGTGTTAGGTGGTATGGTGTAGTGTTAGTGGTGTATAATATAGTGTAGTGTTAGGTGGTGATGCTAACATAGTGTACGTGTTAGGTGGTCATGCTTAACATAACTCCGTACGTGTTAGGTGGTCGTACTTAACATAGCTCCGTACGTGTTAGGTGGTCGTACTTAACATAGCTCCGTACGTGTTAGGTGGTCGTACTTAACATAGCTCCGTACGTGTTAGGTGGTCGTACTTAACATAGCTCCGTACGTGTTAGGTGGTCGTACTTAACATAGCTCCATACGTGTTAGGTGGTCGTACTTAACATAGCTCCATTACACGTGTTAGGTGGTCGTACCAACATAGCCCAGTACCACCATACCAGGACTACCCAGACCATATCAGGACCCCAATACCAGACCATATCAGGACTGACACCACCATGCAGACCCCAGCACCATACCGGACCCCAGTACCACCATACCAGGACCAGTACCACCATACCAGGACCCAGTACCACCATGCCAGGACCCCAATACCACCATACCAGGACCCCAGTACCACCATGCCAGGACCCCAGTGCCCTGCCAGGACCCCAGTGCCACCATTCCAGGACCCCAGTACCACCATACCGGACTGATACCCACCATACCAGGACCCCAGTACCACCATGCCAGGACCCCAGTACCACCATACCAGGACCCCGTACCACCATGCCAGGACCCCAGTACCACCATGCCAGGACCCCAGTACCACCATGCCAGGACCCCAGTACCACCATACCAGGACCCCAGTGCCACCATACCAGGACCCCAGTGCCACCATACCAGGACCCCAGTACCACCATACCAGGACCCCAGTACCACCATACCAGGACCCCAGTACCACCATACCAGGACCCCAGTACCACCATACAGGACCCCAGTACCACCATACCATGACCCCAGTACCAGACCATACCAGGACCCCAGTACCACCATACCAGGACCCCAGTACCAGACCATACCAGGACCCCAGTACCATCAGGACCCCAGTACCACCATACCAGGACCAGTACCACCAAACCAGGACCCCAGTACCAGACACGTACAGTTACCATATATATATCGTTCCCTTCTTTTGCTGGGGAGAAATAGGAGGTGCTGAGCTGCGGCCACACACACACACACACACACACACACACACACACACACACACACACACACACACACACACACACACAGAAGGACAGAGAGAGAGAGAGAGCACTCGAGGTGATCAAGACTGCAGGTTCCTCAGGTCAGCCGGGAACAAAAGTCAAGAGAGGAAAACACTGTAACTTTTTATGGTCACAATCTGGCCTTTGTGTGGACCGCTCGACTCTCTCTCTCTCTCTCTCTCTCTCTCTCTCTCTCTCTCTCTCTCTCCAGCTTCTCCTACCTCCCATCTTCCCTGCACTTCCCTCCCTCCCTTCCCTCCCCTCCCTCCCTCCCTTTCTAACACCTCTCCCTTCCTCCCTCCTCCCTTCCTCTCTAACCCCCTCCCTCCCTCCCTCCCTTTCTACCCCTCTCTCCCTCCCTCCCCTCTCCCTCTCCTAACCCCTCTCTCCTCCCTCCCTCCCTTCCTCTCTAACCCCCTCTCTCCCTCCTCCCCTCTCTCTCCCTCTCCTGCCCCTCTCTCCCCTCCCTCCTCTCTAACCCCTCCCCTCCCTCTCCTAACTCCCGCTCTCCTCCTCTCCAACTACCCCCCCCCTCGTGACACTTCCCCCCCTTCTTTTGGCACCCCATCCTCTCCCTCCTTGGGCACTCTCCTCGACTCCCCCCCCTCTGTGCCCCAACTTCCTCCTCGACTTCCCTCTCTATTTCTCCTCCCGCCCCACTCGTTATACCACTCTGTCGACCCTCTTGTGTGGCACTCCTTTCCGACCCTCTTTAATTTGGCACTTCCTCCCACCCTCTGACCTGGCACTCCTCTCCCTCCGGCCCTGGCACTCCCCTCCCTCTGACCTGGCCTCCTCCCTCCTCCGGCCTGGCACTCCCCTCCCCTCCGACCTGCCTCCCCCCTCCCTCTGGCCTGGCCTCCCCCTCCCCTCCCGGCCTGGCACTCCCCTCCTCCCGGCTTGGCCTCCCCTCCCTCCGGCCTGGCCTCCTCCCTCCCCTGCCTGGCACTCCTCCCTCCTGCCTGGCCTCCCCTCCTCGGCCTGGCACTCCCTCCCTCCGACCTGGCCTCCCCTCCCTCTGGCCTGGCCTCCCTCCCCTCCTGCCTGGCCTCCCTCCTCCGGCCTGGCCTCCCCCCCTCCCTCCCGGCCTGGCCTCCCCTCCCTCCCGGCCTGGCACTCCCTCCCTCAGCCTGGCACTCCTCCCTCCAGCCTCCTGGCACTCCCTCCCTCCAGCCTGGCACTCCCTCCCTCCGGCCTGCTCCCTCCGTCCTGGCACTCCCTCCGTCCTGCCTCCCCTCCCTCCGTCCTGGCACTCCCCTCCCTCCGTCTGGCCTCCCCTCCCTCCGTCCTGGCACTCCCCCCTCCCCTCCGGCCTGGCACTCCTCCCTCCCGTCCTGGCCTCCCCTCCCCTGGCCTGCTCCCCTCCCTCCTGCCTGGCACTCCCTCCCTCCCGGCCTGGCCTCCTCCCTCCGGCCTGGCCTCCCCTCCCTCGGCCTGGCACTCCCTCCCCCTCCAGCTGGCCTCCCCTCCCTCCAGCCTGGCACTCCCCTCCTCCAGCCTGGCCTCCTCCCCCTCGGCTTGGCACTCCCCTCCCTCGTCTTGCACTCCCCTCCCTCCGTCCTGGCCTCCCCTCCGTCCCTGCTTCCCTCCCTCCGTCCTGGCCTCCCCTCCCCTCCGTCTGCCTCCCCTCCCTCCGTCCTGGCCTCCCCTCCTCCGGCCTGGCACTCCCCTCCTCCGTCCTGGCACTCCCCTCCCTCCCGGCCTGCTCCCCTCCCTCCGGCCTGGCACTCCTCCCCTCCGTCTGGCCTCCCCTCCCTCCCGGCCTGGCCTCCCCCTCCCTCCGTCCTGCCTCCCCTCCCTCCGGCCTGGCACTCCCCTCCCTCCC
The DNA here is from genome assembly GCF_018991925.1 of Homarus americanus. Taxonomy (NCBI): domain Eukaryota; kingdom Metazoa; phylum Arthropoda; class Malacostraca; order Decapoda; family Nephropidae; genus Homarus; species Homarus americanus. The sequence continues at coordinate 166,575 of NW_024729281.1, forward strand.
GGCCTGGCACTCCCTCCCCTCGGCCTGGCCTCCCCTCCCTCCCGTCCTGGCACTCCTCCCTCCGGCCTGGCACTCTCTCCAGCCTGGCACTCCCTCCCTCCGGCCTGGCACTCCCCTCCCCTCCAGCCTGGCACTCCCTCCCTCCGGCCTGGCACTCCCCTCCCTCCGGCCTGGCACTCCCCTCCCCTCCGTCCCTGGCCTCCCCTCCCTCCGTCCTGGCCTCCCCTCCCTCCTTCCTGGCCTCCCCCTCCCTCCGTCCTGGCACTCCCCTCCCTCGTCCTGCCTCCCTCCTCCCGGCCTGCTCCCCTCCCTCCGGCCTGGCACTCTCCTCCAGCCTGGCACTCCCCTCCCTCGGCCTGGCACTCCCCTCCCGTCCTGGCACTCCTCCCTCCGGCCTGGCACTCCCCTCCCTCCGCCTGGCACTCCCCCTCCCTCCGTCTGCTTGCTCTCCCTCCCTGTGCTCCTCCCTCCGGCCCTGGCACTCCCTCCCTCCCGTCCTGGCACTCCCCTCCCTCCGGCTTGGCCTCCCTCCTCCGTCCTGGCCTCCCCTCCCTCCGGCCTGGCCTCCCCTCCCTCCCGGCCTGGCCTCCCTCCCTCGGCTTGCTCTCCTCCCCCGTCCTGGCACTCCCCTCCCCTCCTGCCTGGCCTCCCCTCCCTCCGTCTTGGCACTCCTCCTCTGCCTCCCCTCCCCTCCGTCCTGGCACTCCCCTCCCTCCGTCCTGCTTCTCCCTCCCTCGTCCTGGCACTCCCCTCCCGTCCCTGGCACTTCCCTCCCTCCTGCCTGGCCTCCCCTCCCTCCGGCCTGGCACTCCCCCCTCCCCTCCCGTCCTGCTCCCTCCTCCCGGCCTGGCACTCCCTCCCTCCGTCTGCTCCCCTCCCTCCTGCCTGGCACTCCCCTCCCTCCGGCCTGCACTCCCCTCCCCTCCGGCCTGCTCCTCCCCTCCAGCCTGGCACTCCCCTCCCTCCAGCCTGGCACTCCTCCCCTCGGCCTGGCCTCCCTCCCTCTACCTGGCCTCCCCTCCCTCCCGGCCTGGCTCCCTCCCCTCCCGTCCTGGCACTCCCTCCCTCCGGCCAGAGATAAGAGCTAATCCGGGATATAGCGGTTTGGTCTATGAGAGATAGTGCTTGGAGATAGTGTGGGAGATAGCGCTGGAGATAGTGTGGGGAGATAGCGCTTGAGAATAGTGTGGGAGATAGCGCTTGAGAATGAGTGTGGGGGTAGTGCTTGGAGATAGTGTGGGAGATAGTGCTTGGAGATAGTGTGGGAGATAGCGCTTGGAGATAGTGTGGGAGATAGCGCTTGGAGATAGTGTGGGAGATAGTTTTTGGAGATAGTGTGGGAGATAACGTGTTGGTGTTCCGTTCTCTTATCTCCGTTATCTCCTCCACAGATATCCGGCGCAGCGAGTTACCAGCAGCAGGAAACACGGAGGCAGTACTTGTCATGGTAAGTAACAACAATAAAAAGTAACAATGAGTAACATTAACAACAGTAAAAAGTAACGATAAGTAACAACAGCAAGTAACGATACCATGGAATGAACAGAGATGGTTAAATAAACACAAGGATAACAGGAGCATTAGGGAACAGTAACAGTGGATAAAGTAGCAGTAACAGGAGCATCGTGGAACAGTAACAGTAGATAAAGTAGCAGTAACGGGCATTAGGGAACAGTAGCAGTAGATAAAGTAGCAGTAACAGGAGCATTAGGGAACAGTAACGTAGATAAAGTAGATAACAGGCATTAGGGAACAGTAACTGGTGTGTGGTAGTGTCACAGTAGATAAAGTAGCAGTAACAGGGCATTGAGAACAGTAACAGTAGATAAAGTAGCAGTAACAGGAGCATCGTGGAACAGTAAAGTGGATAAAGTAGCAGTAACAGGAGCATTGGAACAGTAACAGTAGATAAAGTAGCAGTAACAGGGCATGTGGAACAGTAACAGTAGATAAAGTAGCAGTACAGGGCATTGGAACAGTTTGTGTTTTGGTTTGTGTAAACACCGTAGCCCAGGTAATTGTTCCTTTGGCCTCAGGTAAATCAGGTGTTGATGTATTGGTGTCAAGTGTAGGGGATACCTGCCCTGTGGTACTCTCTCTCTCTCTCTCTCTCTCTCTCTCTCTCTCTCTCTCATACCTCCACCCCACCCCCTCACCTCCTACCACTCACCCCTCACCTCCTACCCTCACCCTCCCTCCCACCCCTCACCCCTCCCTCCCACCCTCACCCCTCCCTCCCACCCCTCACCCCCCTCCCTCCCTCACCCCTCCCTCCCTCCCCTCACCCACCCCTCCCTCCCCTCCCTCCCCTCACCCCTCCCTCCCTCCTCCCTCCCTCCCTCCCTCCCCTCCCCTCACCCCTCCTCCCTCCTCCACCTCCTCCCTCCCCTCCCCCTCTCCCCTCACCCCCTCCCTCCCCTCCCCTCACCCTCCCCTCCCTCCCCTCACCCCTCCCTCCTCCCCTCACCCCTCCCTCCCTCCCTCCTCCCTCCCCTCCCTCACCCCTCCTCCCTCCCTCACCCCTCCCTCCCTCCTCCCTCACCTCCCTCCCTCCCTCCCCCCCTCCCCTCACCCCTCCTCACCCCTCCTCCCTCTGCTCTTCGGCTTCCACGTTTCCTACCTCCTTCCGCCCTGCACACCACTACCCTACCACCACCACTACCACCTCCACCACCACTCCCTACCACCACCACTCCCACCCCTCCCACCTACCACTACCTCCCCTCCTACCACCACCCCACCACTACCCTCACACCCTCCCACCTCCACCACCACCTACCCACCACCTGCCACCACCACCACCACCACACTACACCACACCACCCCTGCACCACCACCACCACCTCCCTACCACCACCACTCCTCCACCACACCACTCCCTCCCACCACCACCACCACCACCACCACCTCCACCACACCACCTCCCACCACCACCACTACCTCCACCACCACTACCACCACCACCTCCCACCACCACCACTACCACCTGCCACCACCACCACCACCACCACCACTACCACCACCACTACCACCACTACCACCACTACCACCTGCCACCACCACCACCACCACCACCACCACCTGCCACCACCACCACCACCACTACCACCACTACCACCTGCCACCACCTCCACCACCACCTGCACCACCACCACCACACCACCACCATCTCACCACCACCACCACTACCACCACCACCTGCTCCACCACCCTATACCACCATCTGCCTGCCACCACCACCACCACTCTACCTGCCTGCCCACTTCCTCCTACACCACCACCACCACCACCACCACTACCACCCACTACCACCACCACTACCACCCTACCACCACCTGCACCACCACCACCACCACCACCACCACCACCTGCACCACCACCACCCACCACTACCACCACCACCACCACCACCACCTGCACCACCACCTCACCACCACCTGCACCACCACCTGCACCACCACCACTCACCACCACCACCACCACCACCACCACCTGCACCACCACCACACCACCACCACCTGCACCACCACCACTACCACCACCACCTGCACCACACCACCACCACCACCACCACCACACCTGCACCACCCTGCACCACCACCACCACCACCACCACCACCACCACCACCACCACCTGCACCACCACCACTACCACCACCACCACCACCCACCACCACCACCCACCACCTCCACCACCACCACCACCACCACCACCACCACCTCACCACCACCACCACCTGCCACCACCACCACCACCACCACCACCACCACCACCACCACCACCACCACCACCACCACCACCACCACCACCACCACCACCATCACCACCACCCACCACCACCACCACCTGCACCACCACCACCACCACCACCACCACCACCACCACCACCACTACCCACCACCACCACCACACCACCACCACCACCACCACCACCACCCACCACCACCACCTGCACCACCACCACCACCACCACCATCACCCACCACTACCACCACCACCACCACCACCTGCACCACCACCACCACTACCACCACTACATCAAGTACAAGCATTAGCAGGAGGTAACGTACTGTACTTGCGTGTCTGGCGTCCGTAATAAATCATAGGTGTCCTATTTTTTGCTCAGTACGTGACCAAGACAACGCCCCCCTCCCCCTACCCTCTCCCCCTCCCCCTCTTCTCTACCCCCTCCTCCCCCTCTTCTCCTTCTCTTCCCCTCTCCCTCCTTTCCTCTCCCCTTTCCTCTCCCCTTTCTTCCTCTCTCCCAGTGCTCCCCAAAGGATGAGGGTGAGGGGGTGATAGGAGGGGTAAGGGGAGGGGGAGGAGGGGAGGAGGGGGGGCCCTTTACCCCAACATGCACAGCGCGACGCAGGATTATCACACACCTGCTGTTGCATATAAGAACCATGACTGTGTTCTTTCCCTACCGGATATTCACGCCCCTGTCTGGTAGATGCTCTCTCAACCTTGGTGGCATTTAGAAACAGAGGAGGAACAAAGAGAAGAGCCTTAGGAACCCCATGTGGAAGTTTAGACCCCCGTTTGTGTATGGGTCTTCCCTTCTGAGCTGGCCGGAATGTTCCTCTGTAGTCAGGTCTGTGGGTAACAAGATGGCGGGGTAGTGAGGCCTCTGGGTAGCAAGATGGCGGGGGGTAGTGAGGCCTCTGAGGGTAACAAGATGGCGGGGTAGTGAGGCCTCTGGGTAGTAAGATGGCGGGGGCAGTGAGGTCTCTGTGGGTAACAAGATGGCGGGCATGAGGCTCCTGGGTAGCAAGATGGCGGGGGTGGAGGCTCTGTGGGTAACAAGATGCAGGGGCAGTGAGGCCTCTGGGTGTAGGCAAAAATGGCGGGGGGCAGTGAGGCCCCCTAGCAAAGATGGCGGGGTAGTGAGGTCTCTGGGTAGTAAGATGGCGGGGCAGTGAGCCCCTGCAGCAAGATATGGGGTTTGTAGAGCCTGCAGCAAGATGGCGGGGCAGTGAGGCCCTCTGGGCAGCAGGATAAGGGGCAGTGAGGCCTCTGGGTAGCAAGGCGGCAAGCAGTGAGTGTTCTTGGGCAGCAAGATGGCGGGGTAGTGAGGTCTCTGGGTAACAAGATGGCGGGGCAGTGAGGCCCTGGGCAACAAGATGGCGGGGTAGTGAGGCCCTGGGTAGCAAGATGGCGGGGTAGTGAGGTCTCTGGGTAACAAGAGATGGCGGGGCAGTGAGGGCCTCTGGGTAGCAAGATGGCGGGATATGAGGCCCTGGGTAGCATGGCGCGGGGCAGTGAGAGGCCTCTGGGTAACAAGATGGCGGGGTGTGAGGCCTCTGGGTAGCAAGATGGCGGGGCAGTGAGGCCCTGGGTAGCAAGATGGCGGGCAAGTGAGGCTCCTGGGTAAAGCAAGATGGCGGGGTAGTGAGGCCCTGCAACAAAGATGGCGGGGTAGTGAGGCCTCTGGGGTAGCAAGACAGGGGCAGTGAGGCCTCTGGGTAAGATGGCGGGGCAGTGAGGCCTCTGGGTAGCAAGATGGCGGGGGGTAGTGAGGCCTCTGTGGGTATCAAAATGGCGGAATGATAAATAAACAATGACAAAAAAACCAAGATGGCGGACTATACTAATAATAATAACAAGACATTATTTATAACTTACGTGAAAAATAAAGCAAATTAACTGATATTAGATGGAAAATATGACCTAATTAACTCGAGGAACAGCATAAGAGGGGAATTAATTATGGCAGGGAAGGAGAAAGGAGTTTGTTGGGGGTATATAATGCTCAGTGTCTTAAAATGTTAAAAGACTTATTATGAAGGATTATTTTATGATTATCTTGATAATTATTGAGTAAAATTAACATACAGGTTGACGATTGGGTTTGGTTATGTATGTATGTATGTATGTATGTATGTATGTATGTATGTATGTATGTATGTATATATATAGACAATGTTCCTAGATGGATAAAGTGAACCAATCCGGATAATATGAAGCAATTCGGATAAATTGAACCAGTCCGGATAACATAAACCAAACCTAATCTAAACCAAACCTAATCTAAACCAAACCTTGTCTAAATCAATTCTTATCCGAATAAATCCGGATAAGAAAAATGGTGCATCCGGATTAGTAAAAAGCTCATATATATATATCTGAGTGATTGAACGTTGGGCCGGATACCAACATCAAAACGGAGCCGAGGATTGTGTTAGGTGGGAACGTCTCTGTGTTGTGTAATGGAATTAGTCTTCCATTTGTACATTTTAGAGGGGGGGATAATGTCATCAACCCGACAGTAACTTAGTGAGTGTGAAATCACGTGTGTGTGTTAGTGGGCTGTGGGGGGTGTGTGGGGGGTGAAGTGTGTGGGGGTGAAGGGGTGTGTGGGGGGGTGAAGGGGTGTGTGGGGGTGAAGGGGTGTGTGTGGGGTGTGAGGTGTGTGGGGGTGTGGGTGTGTGGGGGTTGTGAAGGGGTGTGTGGGGGGTGAAGGTGTGTGGGGGTGAAGGGGGTGTGTGGGGGGTGTGTGTCTGTCTGTAGGGTTGAGGGGTTTGTGTGTGTGTGTGTGTGTGTGTGTGTGTGTGTGTGTGTGTGTGTAGAGGGTTTCTGTGTGTGTGTGTGTGTGTGTGTAGGGGTTTCTGTGTGTGTGTGTGTGTGTGTGTGTGTGTGTGGGGGTTTCTGTGTGTGTGTGTGTGTGTGTGTGTGTGTGTGTGTGTGTGTGTGTGTGTGTGTATGTGTGTGTGTGTGTGTGTGTGTGTGTGTGTGGGGTTTCTGTGTGTGTGTGTGTGTGTGTGTGTGTGTGTGTGTGTGTGTGTGTGTGGGGTTTCTGTGTGTGTGTGTGTGTGTGTGTGTGTGTGTGTGTGTGTGTGTGTGTGTGTGTGTGTAAAATATACATTCAATTTAAGTTATGCACAGGTAGAATAAACTCTGTCAAATGCGTTTCAGTGAATGTGTGTGAGAAGCGTGAGAAGGCAGTGAGAAAAGGATTGTGAAGTAAGGGGTGGTGGTGAGGGGTGAGGGGATGGTGAGGGTTGGTGGTGAGGGTTGTGAGGGTGAGGGGTGGTGAGGGGGTGGTGGTGAGGGGGTAAGGTGGGATGGTGAGGGGGTGGTGGTGAGAGGGTGGTGGTGAGAGGTGTTGGTGGTGTAAAATAAAAAAAATGTAGTAGTAATGGTAGTGGTGGTGGTGGTGGCAGTAGTTGTGATAGTAGTAGTTGTAGTACTACTAGTAGTGGTGGTAGTGGTAGTAGTAGTGGTGGTGGTGGTAGTGGTGGTAGCAGCCTTGGTATCATTTCCATCCAGTTGAATCCAATTATAATCTTTTTCCGTTCAATCATAATACCAGTTCAATAATTACAATCCCAGCTTAATTTTTTAGCTTCATCCAGCTTACTACAACCCCAGTTTATTTTCACTTACAGCTTAATTCAGCTTCCATGCAGCTTACTATAATCCCAGCTTAATTTCACTTCCATCCAACTTACTTCAATTTCAGCCGAATTTCACACCCATCCAGCTTAATTTCAGTTCCATTCAGCTTGCTATAACCCCAGTTTATTCTCATTTAGAGCTTAATTCAGCTTCCATCCAGCTTACTTTAATTTAAGCTGAATTTCACACCCATCCAACTTAATTTCAGTCTCATCAGGCTACAACACCCAGCTTAATTTCACATCCATTCAAAGCTTTTCCCATTTGAACCCGACCACCACTATCACCACCATTATCACCACCACTACCTCCACTATCACCACCATTATCACCACTACCACCATTCTCACCACTACCACCATTCTCACCACTACCACCACACACTCCTGCCAACACTCACCATCAACAACCACCACCACCACCACCACCACTACCACCACCACCACCGCTACCACCACCATTATCACCACTATCACCACCATTACTTCACCATCACTACCACCACTATCACCACTACCACCTTCACTACCAACACTACCACCATCACCACACAGGAGAGGTCCACTAAAATATAAAAGGTTTCTCCAATGACAGTTATTAAAGCTCTTGGCGATTTGCTTTTGCTGCACCGGTTCCCAGTTACCGGGTTGGGGGGGGGGATGGGGAGGGAAGGGGTGGTGGTGGGGGGGTGATATTACAATGGCGTTGAGAATGACAGGTTATAAAAATCTCTCTGTTGCCTGAGGATTTGAGGTTATGTGGACAGACAGACAGACAGACACAAAGAGAGACAGACAGACAGACAGACAGACAGACACAAAGAGAGACAGACAGACAGACAGACACAGAGAGACAGAGACAGATACAAACACAGCAGGCCATTGATACACGATAAATAAGGTTTATGTAGACAAGAGAGAGAGAGAGAGGAGAGAGGAGAGAAGAGAGAGAGAAGAACACGATAAAGAAGATAATATAAGGAGAGAGGGAAGATGATGAGAGGAGATGAGCAATGAGAAGAAGGGAAGAGGAGGAGAGAAGGAAGGGGGGAGAGAGAGATGTGAAGAGGTAGGGGGATGATGGGGGTGGGGTAGAGAGGGGGAGGGGTGTTAAGGGGGTAGAGAGAGGGAGGGAGGGGGAAGGGGTAGAGGGGGGGAGGGAGGGGGTGGAAGGGGTAGAGAGGGGAGGGAGGGTGTGGAAGGGGTAGAGGGGGGAGGAGGGGTGTGGAAGGGGGGGTAGACAGGGAGGGAGGGAGGGTGTGGGAAGGGGTAGACAGGGGAGGGAGGGGTGGAAGGGGGTAGAGAGGGGGAGGGAGGGTGGGGAAGGGTAGAGAGAGGGGAGGGAGGGGTGGGAAGGGGTAGGGATAGAGGGAGGAGGGGTGGGAAGGGGTAGAGAGAGGGAGGAGGGGTGGAAGGGGGTAGATAGAGGAGGGAGGGGGAAGGGGTAGAGGGGAGGAGGGGAAGGGGGTAGATAGAGGGAGGGAGGGGGTGGAAGGGGTAGATAGAGGGAGGAGGGGTGAAGGTAGATAGGGGAGGGAGGTGTGGAAGGGGTAGATAGAGGAGGGGTGTGGAAGGGGTAGAGAGGGGGAGGGAGGGGTGTGGAAGGGGTTAGAGAGGGGGAGGGATAGGAAGGAAGTTGGTATAGCGAAAGTGGGGACCCATTACGGTACCAGACCACGTCTTCCATGTGTGTGTGTGTGTGTGTGTGTGTGTGTGTGTCAGAAGATCTAATGTTGTGTTCTTAACTTTTCAGATAACGTTAGTGAACCTGTCGAGTTGCAAGACCGGGACCTGATACCTTATACCTGGTACTTGGGACCTGGGACCTGGGACCTAAAAAATGGAGAGCTGAGAGAAAATGGACCTGGTACTTGAGACCTGGAAATGATAACCTGGGACCTGGAGAAAATGGAACTGAACCTCGATATCTTGTATCTGAAACTCACGACCTGAGACCTGGACCCATCTCTCCAGGACCTGAACCTGTCCTGGTGGTAACAATTACAGAGGTGTAGTTTTAGCTGTAACTGATGTACGTGTTGAAGAAGACGTTGTGTATGGGGATATATTGGACTCTAGGGGTTCATATCAGGGGTTCAAAGGGCTCATATCAGGGTTCAAACGGTCTATCAAGGGTTCAAAGGGTTCATATCAGGGGTTCAAAGGGTTCATATCAAGGGTTCAAAGGGTTCATATCAAGGTTCAAAGGGCTCATATCAGGAGTTCAAAGGGTTCATATTAGGGTTAAAACGGCTCATATCAGGGGTTCAAACGGCTCATATCAAGGGTTCAAAGGGTTCATATCAGGGGTTCAAATGACATTTTGGGTTCATTGGTCATAAAACAGAGGTTCGGAGTTTATATCAGGCGTTTAAATTTTACTTAACTGTTTTACTAGCATACTTACCTCTCCACCCACCACTACCCACCACTCACCTACCTACCTACCCACCCACCCACCCACCCACCCACCCACTCACCTACCCACCCACCCACCTACCCACCCACCTACCTGGCTCTCACCTAATCAAAAGTTAATTGAATTTACAATGTTAATCTGAATATTACACACGTGTCTTAGTGTTAAAAGGTTTGGCCTCAAATATTTAACTTTGTGTGTGTGTGTGTGTGTGTGTGTGTGTGTGTGTGTGTGTGTTGGACTCGGCTGTTCTGGGTTGTGAAATATTTAGGTGTGTTAAGTTACATGGGGTGTGTTAGGTTACAGGGGTGTGTTAAGTTATTACGGGGGCGTGTTGGTTATTACGGGGGGTGTTAAGTACATGGGGGTGTGTTGTTATTACGGGGGTGTATATTACGGGGGTGTGTTAAGTTATTACGAGGGGTGTTAAGTTATTACGAGGGGTGTTATTATTACGGGGGGTGTTAAGTTATTACGGGGTGTTGGTTATTACGTGGGGGGTGTGTTAAGTTATTACGGGGTAAGGTTATTACGAGGGGTGTTGTTATTACGGGGGTAAGGTTATTATGTGTGTTGTTATTACGGGGCGTGTTAGGTTATTACGGGGGGGTGTTAGTTATTACGGGGTGTAAGGTTATTACGGGGGTGTAAGGTTATTACGGGGGTGTTAAGTTATTACGGGGCGTGTTAGTTATTACGGGTGTTAAGTTATTACGAGGGGTGTGTTGGTTATTACGGGGGTGTTAAGTTATTACGGGGGTGTTGGTTATTACGGGGGGCGTGTTGGTTGTTACGGGGGGGTGTTGGTTATTACGAGGGTGTTGTTATTACGGGGGCGTGTTAGGTTATTACGGGGTGTGTTGGTTATTACGGGGCGTGTTAGTTACGGGGGCGTGTTAAGTTATTACGGGGCGTGTTAGTTATTACGGGGGCGTGTTAGGTTATTACGAGGGTAAGGTTATTACGGGGTGTGTTGTTATTACGGAGGTGTGTTAGGTTATTACGGGGGTGTGTTGTTATTACGGGGGTGTTAAGTTATTACGGGGCGTGTTATTATTACGGGGCGTGTTGGTTATTGAGGGGTGTTGTTATTACGGGGCGTGTTGGTTATTACGGGTGTGTTAGTTATTACGGGGGTGTGTTATTACGGGGTGTGTTGGTTATTACGGGGGTGTTAAGGTTATTACGGGGGTGTGTTAATACGGTGTGTTGGTTATTACGGGGTGTGTTGTTATTACGGGGGTAAGTATTATTACGGGGTGTGTTGTTATTACGGGGGTGTGTTGTTATTACGGGGGAGGTTAAGTTTCATGTGGGTGTTAAGTTATTACGAGGGTAAGCAATAACATGGGGGTGTAAGGTTATTACGGGGGGTGTGTTAGTTATTACGGGGGCGTGTTAAGTTATTACGGGGGATGTTGTTATTACGGGGTGTGAAGTTATGGGGGTGTTGGTTATTACGGGGGGTAAGTGGGTTATTACGTGGAGGGGTGTTAGTTATTACGGGGGTGTGTTGGTTATTATGGGGTGTGTTAAGTTATTACGAGGGGTGTTGGTTATTACGGGGCGTGTTAAGTTATTACGGGGGCGTGTTAGTTATTACGGGGGATGTTAAGTTATTACGTGAGGGTGTTAAGTTATTACGGGGTGTGTTAAGTTATTACGGGGGTGTGTTAAGTTATTACGGGGGTGTGTTGTTATTACGGAGGTGTGTTGAGGTTGATGGGGTGTTGGTTATTACGAGGGGTGTTGTTATTACGGGGGTGTAAGGTTATTACGGGGGTAAGGTTATTGCGGGGAAGGTTATTACGGGGTGTTAAGTTATTACGGGGGGTGTGTTAGTTATTGATGGGGAGTGTAAGTTATTACGGGGGTGTGTTGGTTATTACGGGGTGTGTTAAGTTATTACGGAGGGTGTGGTTATTAAAGGTTATTACGGGGGTAAGGTTATTACGGGGTGTGTTAGGTTATTACGGGGGTGTTAGGTTATTACGGGGGTGTGTTGTTATTACGGTGTGTTATTATAGTGTGTTTGTTATTACGGGGTGTTGGTTATTACGGGGTGTGTAAGTTATTACGGGGGTGTTAGTTATTACGGGGGTGTTGGTTATTAAGGGTGTTGGTTATTGGGGTGTTAAGTTACGGGGGTGTGTTGTTATTACGGGGGTGTGTTGTTATTACGGGTGTGTTGTTGCAGGGGGTGTGTTGTTATTACGGGGGTGGTTGTTATTACGGGGGCGTGTTGTTATTACGGTGGTAGGTTATTATAAGGTTATTATGGGGTGTTATTATTACGGGGGTGTTTGGTTATTAGTGTGTTGTTATTACGGGGGTGTTGGTTATTACGGGTGGGTGTTGTTATAGGTTATTACGGGTGTTAGGTTATTACGGGGGGTGTGTTGGTTATTACGGGGTGTGTTAAGTTATTACGGGGGTTTAAGGTTATTACGGTGGGTGTTGGTTATTAAGGTGTGTTGTTATTACGGGGTAAGGTTATTACGGGGGGTGTGTTAGTTATTACGGGGTGTGTTGTTATTACGGGGGTGTTAAGTTATTAAGGGGGTGTATTATTACGGGGGTGTTAAGTTATTACGGGGTGTTAAGTTATTACGGGGCGTTAAGTATGAGGGGTGTTAAGTTTGGGGGCGTTAAGTTACGTTGGGGGTAAAGAATAGAAGTTTTGTTTGCCTATTTAGGGCTCTAGTATACGTGAAATAGGGAGCTAGTAGTCTAGTATGCACGAAATAGGGAGTTTAGGGCCTCAGTATACACGAAATAGGGAGCTTAGATTCAATATACACGAAATAGGGAGCTTAGGGTCTCAGTATACACGAAATAGGGAGCTTAGGGCCTCATTATACACGAAATAGGAGCTTAGGGCCTCAGTATACACGAAATAGGAGCTTAGGGCCTCAGTATACACGAAATAGGGAGCTTAGGGCCTCAGTATACACGAAATAGGGAGTTCAGGGCCTCAGTATACACGAAATAGGGAGTTTAGGGCCTCAGTATACACGAAATAGGAGCGATTCAATATACACGAAATAGGGAGCTTTGAGGCGTAATATTAAATTTGCCTCTGAAATTGGTGTGAAAATTGGTCGGTAAGGCGAGCCAGAGCGCGTCTGATAGTGTTATAAACAGTCTCTTCACGTTCCCTCGAGACACGCGTTCGAGACCTCTGTAGCTGGCTGGCCTCGTCTGCCCCGTCCTCGAGAGACTCTGTAGCGTGGCCTAGTTGTCTGCCCCGTCCTCGAGACCTCTGTAGCTGGCTGGCCAGTTGTCTGCCCCGTCCTCGAGACCTCTGTAGCTGGCTGGCCTAGTTGTCTGCCCCGTCCTCGAGACCTCTGTAGCTGGCTGGCCTAGTTGTCTGCCCTGTCCTCGAGACCTCTGTAGCTGGCTGGCCTAGTTGTCTGCCCTGTCCTCGAGACCTCTGTAGCTGGCTGGCCTGGTTGTCTGCCCCGTCCTCGAGACCTCTGTAGCTGGCTGGTCTCGTTGTCTGCCCCGTCCTCGAGACCTCTAGCTGGCTGGTCTCGTTGTCTGCCCGGTCTCGAGACCTCTGTAGCTGGCTGGTCTCGTTCGCCCTGTCCTCGAGACCTCTAGCTGGCTGGTCTCTGTTGTCTGCCCCTGCCCGAGACCTCTGTAGCTGGCTGGTCTTGTCTGCTCTGTCCTCGAGACCTCTGTAGCTGGCTGGTCTCGTTGTCTGCCCTGTCCTCGAGACCTCTGTAGCTGGCTGGCCTGGTTGTCTGTCCTGGAGACCTCTGTAGCTGGCTGGTCTCGTTGTCTGCCCTGTCCTCGAGACCTCTGTAGCTGGCTGGCCTAGTTGTCTGCCCTGTCCTCGAGACCTCTGTAGCTGGCTGGCCTAGTTGTCTGCCCGTCCTCGAGACCTCTGTAGCTGGCTGGCCTTGTTGTCTGCCCCTGTCCTCGAGACCTCTTAGCTGGCTGGTCTCTTGTGTCTGCCCTGTCCTCGAGACCTCTGTAGCTGGCTGGTCTCGTTGTCTGCCCTGGTCTCGAGACCTCTGTAGCTGGCTGGTTCGTTGTCTGCCCTGTCCTCGAGACCTCTGTAGCTGGCTGGTCTTGTCTGCCCTGTCCTCGAGACCTCTGTAGCTGGCTGGTCTCTGTTCGTCTGTCTCGAGACCTCTGTAGCTGGCTGGTCTCTGTCGTCGCCCTGTCCTCGAGACCTCTGTAGCTGGCTGGCCTAGTTGTCTGCCCTGGCCCTGGAGACCTCTGTAGCTGGCTGGTCTCGTTGTCTGCTCCCGTCCTCGAGACCTCTGTAGCTGGCTGGTCTCGTTGTCTGCCCTGTCCTCGAGACCTCTGTAGCTGGCTGGTCTCGTTGTCTGCCCTGTCCTCGAGACCTCTGTAGCTGGCTGGTCTTGCCCTGTCCGAGACCTCTGTAGCTGGCTGGCCTTCGGCCCCGTCCTCGAGACCTCTAGCTGGCTGGCCTAGTTGTCTGCCCTGTCCTCGAGACCTCTGTAGCTGGCTGGTCTCGTTGTCTGCCCGTCCTCGAGACCTCTGAGCTGGCTGGCCCTTGTCTGCCCGTCCTCGAGACCTCTGTAGCTGGCTGGTCTCTGTTGTCTCCCTGTCCTCGAGACCCTCTGTAGCTGGCTGGTCTCGTTGTCTGCCCTGTCCTCGAGACCTCTGAGCTGGCTGGCTGTTGTCTCTGTCCACCTCTAGAGCTGGCTGGTCTCGTTGTCTGCCCTGTCCGAGACCTCTGTAGCTGGCTGGCCTCTGTCTGCCCTGTCCTCGAGACTCTGTAGCTGGCTGGTCTGTTGTCTGCCCTGTCCTCGAGACCTCTGTAGCTGGCTGGTCTGTGTTGTCTCCGTCCTCGAGACCCTGTAGCTGGCTCTGTTGTCTGCCCTGTCCTCGAGACCTCTGTAGCTGGCTGGTCTCTGTCTGCCCTGTCCCTCGAGACCTCTGTAGCTGGCTGGTCTCGTCGTCTGCCCTGTCCTCGAGAGCTCTGTAGCTGGCTGGTCTAGTTGTCTGCCCTGTCCTCGAGACCTCTGTAGCTGGCTGGTCTTTGTCTGCCCTGTCCTCGAGACCTCTAGCAGGCTGGTCTCTGTCTGCCCTGTCCTCGAGACCCTGCAGCTGGCTGGTCTCGTTGTCTGCCCTGTCCTCGAGACCTCTGTAGCGGCTGGTCTCGTTGTCTGCCCTCCTCGAGACCTCTAGCTGGCTGGCTCCTTGTCTGCCCTGTCCTCGAGACCTCTGTAGCTGGCTGACCTAGTTGTCTGCCCCGTCCTCGAGACCTCTGCAGCTGGCTGGTCTCGTTGTCTGTCCTGTCCTCGAGACCTCTGGCTGGCTGGCCTGTTGTCTGCCCGTCCTCGAGACCTCTGTAGCTGGCTGGTCTCGTTGTCTGCCCCGTCCTCGAGACCTCTGTAGCTGGCTGGCCTCGTTGTCTGCCCGTCCTCGAGACCTCTAGCTGGCTGGCCTGTTGTCTGCCCGTCTCGAGACTCTGCAGCTGGTCTCGTTGCTGCCCCGTCCTCGAGACCTCTAGCTGGCTGGCCTCGTTGTCTGCCCCGTCCTCGAGACCTCTGTAGCTGGCTGGTCTGTCTGGCCCGTCCTCGAGACCTCTAGCTGGCTGGTCTCGTTGTCTGGCCGTCTCGAGACCTCTGTAGCTGGCTGGTCTCGTTGTCTGGCCCGTCCTCGAGACCTCTGGCTGGCTGGCCTCGTTGTCTGCCCCGTCCGAGACCCTGTAGCTGGCTGGTCTCGTTGTCTGCCCGTCCTCGAGACCTCTGTAGCTGGCTGGCCTTGTTGTCTGCCCCGTCCTCGAGACCTCTGCAGCTGGCTGGTCTCGTTGTCTGCCCTGTCCTCGAGACCTCTGTAGCTGGCTGGCCTCGTTGTCTGCCCTGTCCTCGAGACCTCTGTAGCTGGCTGGTCTCGTTGTCTGCCCCGTCCTCGAGACCTCTGTAGCTGGCTGGTCTCGTTGTCTGGCCCGTCCTCGAGACCTCTGTAGCTGGCTGGTCTCGTTGTCTGTTCGTCTCGAGACCCTGTAGCTGGCTGGTCTCGTTGTTGGCCTGTCCTCGACTTCTGCAACAGTAGAGGATTTTAATTTATTTTTTTTTTCTTTAAATTTTATATATTTGTTTGTTTATTTATTTGTTTATTTGTTTATTTAATTGTGTTTGTTTAATTGTTTGTTTGTTTATTTATTTGTTTGTTTGTTTGTTTACTTAGGTTGGTGGATACGAACAAAAAGCATCAGGCACAAGGTGGTGGAAGGAGGGAGAGAAGGGAGGGTAGTAGAGAAGGGGGAGTAAGGGAGGGTGGGGGAGAAGGGAGGGTAAGAAGGGAGGGTAGGGGGAGTAAAGGAGGGTAAGGAAGGGGAGGTAGGGGGAGAAGGGAGGGTAGAAGGGAGGGTAGGGGGAGAGGAGGGAGGGGTAAGAAGGGAGGGTAGGGGAGAGAGGAGGGAGGGTAGTAGAGAGTGGGGAGGTGGGGGAGAGGAGGGAGGGTGGGGGGTGAGAGGGGAGTAAGAAGGGAGGGTGGGGAGAGGGAGGTAGAGGGGAGGGTAGGGGAGAAGGAGGGAAGAGGGGGGGGAGTAAAGGGAGGGTAGAAGGGAGGGTGGGGGAGAGGAGGAGGGTAAGAAGGGAGGGTAGAGGGAGGAGGAGGGTAGTGAGAGGGGGTGAAGGGAGGTGGGGGAGTGGAGGGTAGAAGGGAGGGTGGGGAGAGGAGGGAGGTAGAGGGTAGGGGGGGGGGGTAGTAGAGGGAGAGAAGGGAGGGTGGGGAGAAGGGAGGGAGGGGAGAGGAGGGTAGAAGGGAGGGTGGGGGAGGTGAGGGAAGGTAGGGGGAGGTGAGGGAAGGAGAGGAGGAGGAAAGGAGGTAGGGAGAGGTGAGGGAAGGGAGGAGGAGGAAGGGAGGTAGGGAGAGGTGAGGGAAGGGAGAGGAGGAGGAGGGAGGTAGGGGAGGTGAGGGAAGGAGAGGAGGAGGAGGGCAGGTGAGAGAGGAGGAGGAAGGTTAATTTGGTGATCTTCTGGCGTGTAATTGAAATTTTTCTTATTTTTTTTTACTTGTTATTTGAAGTCATTTTTCCCCTGTTCCCTCCTCCTCCCTCCCCCTCCCTTCCCTCCCTCCCTCCTCCCTCCCTCCCTCCACCTCCCTCCCTCCCTCCCTCCCTCTCCCTTCCTCCCCCCCTCCCTCCTCCTCCCTCCTCCCTCTCCTCCTCCTCTACCCTCCCCCAAAATAGTTAATCAGACGAATTTTTATTATTATTATTTTTTTCATGACAACCACTGAGGAAAGTTATCCGCGAATTAAATTACACTTTAATTATACGAGGTCTCCAAGTGAGGGAGGGAGGGAGAGAGGAGAGGTGGAAGGGAGGGGAGGAGGAGGACAGGTGAGGAAGGAAGGAGGGAGGAGGACAGGTGAGGAAGGGAGGGAGGGAGGAGGAGGAAGATTAATTTGGTGATCTCTCTTAGTGAAATTTTTATTTTATTTTTGCCTCTGGAGATATTTTTTAGGGGAGGTGGGTTTGTTAAGGGGAGGGGTATATTTTTAGGGGAGAGAGAGGGAGGTTAAATTCTTCTAAAGGAGAGAAAGAGAGAAGAGGAGAGAGATATTGGTTGAAGACGAGTTTGTGTGCAAGTTTACACGGCGGAGTTAATCTCTCTCTCCCTTCCTTCCTTCCTTCCTTCCTTCCTTCCTCTTCCTTCCTTAATTTATTCCTCCCACTCTCTCACCTCTCCCCCCTCCCTCCCCACCTCCCTCTCTCCCCCACCTCCCCTACTCTCCCACTCAACCCCAGTCCCCCACCTCCCCACCAACCCCCTCAATCCCCCTACTCTCCCCCCACCTCCCCACTAACCCCAGTCCCCCTATTCTCCCCACTCTCCCCACTAACCCCTCAGTCCCCCTATTCTCCCCTACCTCCCCCACTAACCCCTCAGTCCCCCTATTCTCCCCTACCCCCACTCAACCCTCAGTCCTCCTTATTCTCCCCTACCTCCCACTAACCCCTCAGTCCCCTATTCTCCCCTACTCCCCACTAACCCCCAGTCCCCTATCTCCACTCTCCCCCACTAACCCCTCAGTCCCTATTCTCCCCCACCTCCCCCACCAACCCCCAGTCCCCTATTCTCCCCACTCCCCACTCAACCCCAGTCCCCCTATTCCCCTACTCTCCCCCACTAACCCCTCAGTCCCTATTCTCCCCCCACTCTCCCCACTAAACCCTCAGTCCCCCTATTCTCCCCCCACCCCCACTAACCCCTCAGTCCTCCTATTCTCCCTACTCTCCCACTAACCCCTCAGTCCCCCTATTCTCCCTACTCCCACCAACCCCCCAGTCCCCCTATTCTCCCCACTCTCCCCACTAACCCCCAGTCCCCTATTCTCCCCACTCTCCCCCACTAACCCCTCAGTCCCCCATTCTCCCCCACCTCCCCACTAACCCCCAGTCCCCCCTATCTCCCCCACTTCCCCACTAACCCCTCAGTCCCCCTATTCTCCCCCTACTCTCACTAACCCCTCAGTCCCCCTATTCTCCCCCACCTCCCCACTAACCCTCAGTCCCCCTATTCTCCCTACTCTCCCACCAACCCCCAGTCCCCCCTATTCTCCCTCACTCTCCCCCACTAACCCCTCAGTCCCCCTATTCTCCCTACTTCCTCCCCCCACTAACCTCCCCTCTATTGATTGTCACGTGGTGTCTTATTACGTCTTTTAGGTGTGTGCTGCCTCCTCTTCCTAATCCTCTCCTCCTCTTCTTCCCTCCTCCTCCTACGTATTCTCTTATTCCTCATCCTGTTATTCTTCTTCCTCCTCTTCCTCCTCTTCCTCTATTCTAGCTTCTCTTCTTTCTCTTCCTCCTCATTCCTCTTCTTTCTCTTCCTCCTTCTTCTTCTTCTTCTTCCTCTTTTCTTCATTCTCTTCCTTTTTCTTCTCTTCCTTTCTCTTCCTCCTATTCTAGCTTCTCTCTTCTTCCTCTTCATTCCTCTTCTTTCTCTTCCTCCTTCCTCCTTCTCCTCCTTCCTCCTCTCTTCCTCTTCCTTCATCATCACAGGAGATTTGCTTTGGGTTAATGTGTGGTATGGTGTATTGAAGCTATGTGGGGGAGTGATGGTGGTGGTAGGTGTGGTGTGTGAGTTTAGTGGTGGTGGTGAGTTTAATAGTGGTGGTGGGAATTTAGTGGTGGTGGTGGTGGTGGTGGGAGTTTAGTGGTGGTGATGGGAGTTTAGTGGTGGTGGTGGTGGGGTTTAGTGTGGTGGTGGTGGTGGGAGTTTAATGGTGGTGGTGGGGTTTAGTGGTGGTGGTGGGGAGTTTGGTGGTGGGTTGGTGGTGGTGGGGATTTTAGTGGTGGTGGTGGGGAGTTTGAGTGGTGGTGGGGAGTGTGGGTGGTGGTGGTGGGGAGTTTGAGTGGTGGTGTGGGGTTTGGTGGTGGTGGTGGGGTTTAGTGGTGGTGGGGAGTTTGAGGTGGTGGGGAGTTTAGTGGTGGTGGTGGTGGGGACTTTGAGTGTGTTGGTGGGGGTTGGTGTGGTGATGGGAGTTTAGTGGTGGTGGGAGTTTAGTGGTGGTGGGGGTGGGAGTTTAGTGGTGGTGGTGGTGGGAGTTTAGTGGTGGTGGGTGTTGGTGGTGGGGAGTGGTCTGGAGGTGGTAGATGTGATAGTTGTAACAGTGGTATGGGGTGGTGGTTGAATAGTGGTTGTTGTTAGTTAGATTGTAGTTCGTCCTCCACCCACTGTCTTCCTCACCCCCACCTACCTGTCTTCCTCCACCCCCTACCTGTCTTCCTCCACCCCACCACCTGTCTTCCTCACCCACCTGTCTTCCTCCCACCACCTACTGTCTCTCACCCCACCTACCTTCCTCCACCCACCTACCTGTCTTCCTCCACCCACCCCTGTCACCTCCACCCACCCACCTGTCTCCTCCACCCACCTACCTGTCACCACCACCCACCTGTTCACCCCTACTCCCTCCCCACCACATAACTCCTTTCCTCACCTAACCTAACCTCAACCTCTCTAACCCTAACCTAGCCTAACCTAACCTAACTTAACTTAACTTTCATTCTGTTTACTTTCACATCATCTAACTGCCCTATCTCTCTCCTTTTCGTAACTATCTTTAACCTTACCTGACCTTACGTCATTAACTCTGACCTATCGTGACCTTTCTCGCTCATACTTTGCCTTTAATGTGACCTTTCGTTGCCTTAAATAACCGGTTGGATGTGCCCCGTTGGAGAGGCTATTGGTCGATGCCTCTGACGTTGCATGGCCTGATTGGTGTTTTTTTTTATGACGTATTGTACTGTGTTGTGATTGGCTGGGCGTATATGACGTAATGTGTTTAGATTGGTGGATTGTATATAATATGGTGTAATTTATTCGTTGGTTATCTATGACGTAGAGTGTGTTGTTGGTGTCTTTGACGTTTTTCATTCTTATTGGCTTATGCCCGTGACGTAATGTGTACTGATTGGTTGGCGTGTATGACGTCGATTATTCCTATTCGTTGGTATCTGTGATGTAGTGTGCGCTGATTGGTGGTTGTGTATGACGTAGTGTATTCTGATTCATTGATCTTTACGACGATGTTTACTCTGAATGGCTGATGGAGATGCCTTGAGCGTCATCTGATTGGCTCTTACGTTGTAGATAAGAGTGTTATGATGGCCAGCATAACATTGCCTTAACAGAAGTAATAAGCTATAGCCTGTTAACTGGCCATCATGTTAAGGCTATCATGTTAAGGCTATCATGTTAAGGCTATCATGTTAAGGCTATCATGTTAAGGCTATCATGTTAAGGCTATCATGTTAAGGCTATCATGTTAAGGCTATCATGTTAAGGCCATCATGTTAAGGCCATCATGTTAGCTATCATGTTAAGGCTATCATGTTAAGGCTATCATGTTAAGGCTATCATGTTAAGACCCATCATGTTAAAACCATCATGTTAAAACTATCATGTTAAGGCTATCATGTTAAGGCTATCATGTTAAGGCTATCATGTTAAGGCCATCATGTTAAGGCTATCATGTTAAACTGTCACATGTTATTACACCTTTAACAACTGGTCTGTGGGCACAATCTCCTCTCCACTATCTCCTCATACTATCTCACTATCTCCACTATCTCCACTCATACTATCTCCACTATTCTCTCACTATCTCCACTATCTCCTCCTTATATCTCCACTATCTCCACTCATACTATCTCCACTATCTCCACTCATACTATCTCCTATCTCCACTCATACTATCTCCACTATCTCCACTCATACTATCTCCACTATCTCCCACTACTCCTCATACTATCTCCACTATCTCCACTCCTTCTCCCACTATCTCCACTCATACTATCTCCTATCTCACTATCTCCTCATACTATCCCCACTATCTCCACTATCCCACTCATACTATCTCACTATCTCCCTCATACTATCTCACTATCTCCACTATCTCCTAAGCCCGTATGAAGGGCAATACCTCACACTAACTCATCAAGAATCGAAACTTTTATACAAGTCAACAAACTTTTCCTACCAATAACATCAATGGTAAGACTCTGGTTAGGTTAGGTTAGGTTAGGTTAGGTTAGGTTAGGTTAGGTTAGTCATGGTTAGGTTAGGTTAGGTTATGTTAGGTTAGGTTAGGTTAGTCTAGTCATGGTTAGGTTAGGTTAGTCTCGCCAGGAGGGTTTGTTTACATGATGTGGTAATTGACTTGTGAATCCTAGCGAGAGACTGCAGATGTGAAGACGAGGCTGGTTATTAATAGTGTGTAGTAGTAGTAATAGTAATAGTAGTAGTAGTAGTAATAGTTGGGGAAGGTGGGTGAAAGGTGAGAAGGGAAGGAGGACGAAAAGGGGGTGTAATTATAACCACAAACTTAAAATAGGCATCTGAAATCTGTCAACGCGGACATTTGTGAATATTCCTTTAGCTTCCCCCTAACACCATCCTCGCCTTCTGTTTATGTGGTCCTCCCGCCCTGCAACGATGTCTTTCCCTCTGTTTACTTCCGTCACCTGACAGTAACATGGCGGGTTTTTATAGTTGCTAATATCAATAAAAAGCCAATGGTGCAGGAGTCGGCGGCACAAGGCTGTCAGCTATAACGACATGATGGTTGTGAGGGTGTAGATGGAGGCATGATGGCGGGGTGTTAGACCATGATAGGTTAACAGTCCTAACATCAGAATTTGCGCGCGCTTTTTCTACCTAGTACCGACCAGCTGACTTGATGTAAACAATCAGCTTAGTTATTGAGGTGTATTTTTTCCCAGCAAATTTCCCCCACCCAGCTGTATTTTCCCCACCCTATCTTAATTCCCCCTCCCTGTCGACGTAATTCTCCCCCTCGACGTCCCGTGATGCCATTTGACGTAATTCCGTTGACGTCGTGTTTTGTAGGTTTGTGTTTAGTGTAATGTTATTCTTATTGTCTGTGTTATTATCCGGTTCCTCTTCTTCCTCCTCTTCTCCCTTCTTCTCATTTCGTTAGCTTCATTTCTCTTCCAATACTATTCCCTCTTCTCATCTCTCCTCCTCCATCACCTCCTCCATCTTCACCACCATCCTCCACCTCCCCCCTCCTCCAATTTCACCTCACCCCTCCCTCCCCCTTCTCCACCCCACCCCTCCCCTCCCTCTCTCCCATGTCAATCTTCCCAGAAAATTGTGGCTGAATTGAAGTGACAATCAGAGTCAGGCAGTCCTCTCACTCACCCCAGAGCCTTTGTTTTTTACCTCCCCTCCCTTACCCTCTCCCTTACCTCTCCTTACCCTCTCCCCTCTCCCCTGCTCCCCACTTTCATCTTTTCCCTCTTTTCCTCTCTTCTTCCCTCTTCCTTTCCTTGCACCTCTCTCCTACCTTCTTCATTATTTTGCTCTTCCTCTTCACTTCCTCTCCCCTTTCTTCATCCCCCTCCCCTCCCCTCCCTCCTTCCTTCCTTCCTTCCTTCCTTCCTTCCTTCCTTCCTTCCTTATTTTCCTCACTCGCCTTCAGGACAGCTCTTGTTTCTTCCTTTGGACTGGTGTAAAGCATTACATTTTTACATCAAATTCTTGGAAGACATTTCAAGTGACACTCAAGGAAGACATACTAAGGAGGACACACTGATATACATAAATATATACATACGACATAATATACATACAGGTATACTTTGATATATAATGTAATAGTGACAGGTGTTTAATGTTTTTGTTTTTAATTACAGGTGATGTGGCCTCAACACCTTCATGGTGATGGACGAACAGGTAATTATCTCCTTCTTTGTTATCTCTTGTCATTTTCTTCCTTCTTTCCTTCCTTTCTTCCTTCCTTCATTCATTCCTTCACTATCATCATCCTTCCTTCTTTCACTATCATCATTCATTCATTCATTCATTCATTCATTCACTATCATCATCCTTCCTTCATTCACTATCATCATTCATTCATTATCATCCTCCTTCCTTCTTTCACTATCATCCTTCATTCATTCATTCATTCATTCATTATCATCCTCCTTCCTTCTTTCACTATCATCCTTCATTCATTCATTCATTCATTATCATCCTCCTTCCTTCTTTCACTATCATCCTTCATTCATTCCTTCATTCATTCCTTCACTATCATCCTCCTTCATTCACCTATCATCCTTCATTCCATTCATTCATTCATTATCATCATCCTTCCTTCATTCACTCATCATCCTTCATTCATTCATTCCTTCACTATCATCATCCTTCCTTCATTCACTATCATCCTTCATTCATTCATTCATTCATTATCATCATCCTTCCTTCATTCACTTCTCATCCTTCATTCATTCCTTCACTATCATCATCCTTCCTTCATTCACTATCATCCTTCATTCATTCAATCATTCATTATCATCCTCCTCCCCTTTTATCTCTCTCTCTCTCTCTCTCTTCCCTTCTCTTTTCTCTTCTCCTCTCTCTCTCTCTCTCTCTCTCTCTCTCTCCCTCCTTTATCAGCATTACTCGTGTCTCTACTAACATTATCCTCTTGTAATACTTCGTAATTTCTTTTTCAGTTACCACCATTGTGAGTCGCCAGCAGCAACCACAATCACCAGTATCAACCACAATCACCAGTATCAACCACAATCACCAGTATCAACCACAATCACCAGTATCAACCACAATCACCAGTATCAACCACAATCACCAGTATCAACCACAATCACCAGCTATCACCATTAGGTAATTCTAAATTTGATGTTGCCTCCTCCACCTCCTCTTATTATTCCTCCTCTTCTTCCTCCTCGTCCTCCTTCTTCCTCCCCCTCCTTCACCTTCTCTCCTCTTCCTTCCACATCTCTCCTTCTCTCTCCTCTCCTATCTTTCCTCTCCCTTTATCCTTCACCTATCCTTCTCTCATCCCTCCCCTCCTTCCTCACCTCTATCCATTGTGAGTAAGATTATACTGAGGGTAACTGGTGCTACTGAGGTAACTAGTGCTACTGAGGGTAACTGGTGCTACTGAGGGTTAGTGCTACTGAGGTAACTTGTGCTACTGAGGGTAACTGGTGCTACTGAGGTAACTGGTGCTACTGAGGGTAACTAGTGCTACTGAGGGTAACCTGAGGGTCTTCTGAGGTGCTGCTACTAGGGTAACTGGTGCTACTGAGGTAACTGGTGCTACTGAGGTAACTGGTTGCTACTGAGGTAACTTGTGCTACTGAGGGTAACTGGTGCTACTGAGGGTAACTAGTGCTACTGAGGGTAACTGGTGCTACTGAGGGTAACTTGTGCACTGAGGGTAACTGGTGCTACTGAGGTAACTGGTGCTACTGAGGGTAACTGTGCTTCTGAGGGTAACTGGTGCTACTGAGGGTAACTGGTGCTACTGAGGGTACTTGTGCTGCTGAGGGTAACTGGTGCTACTGGGGTAACTAGTGCTACTGGGGTGCTGGTGTGCTACTGGGGTAGCTAGTGCTACTGAGGGTAACTTGTGCTGGGGTGGCAGTGCTACTGGGGGTAACTTGCTACTGGGGGTAACTGGTGCTACTGAGGGTAACTGGTGCTACTGAGGGTAACTGGTGCTACTGAGGTATACTGGGGTAACTGGTGCTACTGAGGGTAACTAGTGCTACTGAGGGTAACTGGTGCTACTGAGGGTAACTTGTGCTACTGGGGTAACTGGTGCTACTGGGGTAACTGGTGCTACTGAGAGTACTTGTGCTTCTGAGGGTAACTGGTGCTTCTGAGGGTAACTGGTGCTACTGAGGGTAACTGGTGCTGAGGGTACTGGTGCTGCACTGGGGTACTTGTGCTATGAGGTGCTGGTGCTACTGGGGTAACTAGTGCTACTGAGGTAACTGGTGCTACTGAGGGTAACTGGTGCTGCTGAGGGTAACTGGTGCTACTTGAAAAAAGGAACAGCGAGGCAGGGTGGTTGGGGGAGCTCCTTAAGAGAACTTTGACTGAACTTTCTCCTCTAAAAGTTTTAAAAATCTCTAAGTCGCTACTGAGAGAAGGGAGAAAAAATTCTTATCAGAAATTCCTAAGTAATTCTGTGTTTGTGTGAGAGAATTTTATGGGATTTTGTTTTGTTGTTTTGTTGTTGTTTGTTGTTGTTTTTGCTGTTGAAAATAAGTAGAATATCGTAATTTTTTATTTTTTTTATTTAATAAAATCTTACTGACCTGACCTGACCCCAATGATAGTCTTACTGTCCTGACCCCAATGATAGTCTTGCTAACCTAACCTGACCCCCCAATGATAGTCTTACTAACCTGACCTGACCTGACCCCAATGATAGTCTTATAACCTGACCCCCAATGATAGTCTTACTAACCTGACCTGACCCCCAATGATAGTCTTACTAACCTGACCTGACCCCAATGATAGTCTTACTAACCTAACCTGACTGACCCGACCCCAATACTCTCACTTATAATAATGTTGCAACCTCTGAACGTTTCTGCTTATTGCAATTGCATAACCCCGTGAGATGGCGTTATATTGTAGAGGTGTAATGGCCCATAGAGGCGTGGTGATAGTGGTTGAGGGTAATGGTGTCAGTAGTGAAGGTAGAACCTGGCTGTATGGTGTGTGTGTGTGTGTGTGTGTGTGTGTGTGTGTGTGTGTGTGTGTGTGTGTGTGTGTGTGTGTGCCTGTCTGTATATGTGTGTTTTTGTGTTTTTCTTTGTGTGTGTGTGTGTGTGTGTATATTTGTGTTGGTGTGTGTTTTTGTATGTATGTATGTATGTATGTATGTATGTATGTATGTTATGTGTATGTATGAACTTTTATGTCATATTGGTAGCCATTTTATGTGTGTCGACGCTGCAAAATGGCGTTACTCATATTTTAGGGAATTATCTAGGGAAGATTTCTCAGCGTTATTTGGTTGGGGGTGAGGGAGGTGGGGAGGTGGGGAAGTGAGAGCTATGGTGTGTTTCCACTTGGCGCTTGAGAGGGGGGGGTGGGGAGGGGGGACAGACAGATAGACAGAGAATGAGACAGTCTGGGATGTCTTTCGTGGCTTCTGGTGTTTGTGAGAGGCAGACAGACAGATAGACAGACAGACGGGACAAACAAAAAGATAGACAGAAACAGATAGACGGACAGAGAAAAGGGACAGATAGATACAGACAGAGAAAAGACAGGTACAGACAGATGCGGAGACAGACAGACAGACACAGACAGATAGACAGATATTCACCACTCGAAGCGGAATCTGAAATAGACACCAGGAATATTTATTGAATATAAGATCATAAGAGAAGATAAAAGTGATGTTGGAGACAGGTGTTGGAGACAGGTGTTGGAGACAGGTGTTGGAGACAAAGGTGTGGGGAAGGAAGTGTTGGAGGCAGGGATTAATTTGGCCTTGTTCTTGGCCTTTGGTGAGTCATTCCCCCCACCAATACACATTCCACAACCCCACATCATCAAATATCCCCCACCACCCCATATTTTTTCCACACACTTTTATATTTTCCCCCACCACCCCATATTTTTCCCCACCACCCATATTTTTTCCTACCACCCATATTTTTCCCCCACCACCCCATATTTCCCCACCCATTCCATATTTTTCCCCCACCACTCCATATTTTCCCCCCACCGCCCCATATTTTTCCCCCCCACCACCCCATATTTTCCCCCACCACCCCATATTTTTCCCCCCACCACCCATATTTTTTCCCCACCACCCCATATTTTCCCCCACCACCCACCCCCACCACCCATATTTTCCCCACCACCCCATATTTTTCCCCACCACCCCATATTTTTCCCCCACCACCCCATATTTTTCCCTGCCACCCACCAAATCATACAGTAATGTACTTTCAAATTCATTCCCGTCTTGTCGCTCACTACGCCGCGCCAAGGTCTTCCACATAACAGCCTCTTGCCCCGACCCTTTCATTCACTGACTTGTGATGTTAGAATGAAATGTCAAGATGCAATGGAATTCTTTCATTCAGTGGGATGGCTATAAGGGCTTCTGTCTCCTTATGTGTGTATGGGAGTTTCGCTCTTATGGGGACGAGTTGGGGGAGAGGATGGGGAGATTGTGTTGGATTCTCTCTCTCTCTCCATTCTCTTCCTCCCATTTCTCCGCCCTCCCCCTTCCCCTTACCCTTTCCCCCCTCCCCCCTCCCCTTACCCTTTCCCCCCCTTCCCCCCTGTGCACCTTTGAATTCATTTGCCTGCTAGTTGTTAAGGATGTGCTAGCAAGCGACTGTAATGACAATAGCACCGGCGTCAGGATATTGCCTCTAGCTGCAGGGAAACAACTTTATCCCGTTTAACAGCAGCTGTACCCGTGGCAACAGCAGGAGTAAACAGCAGCACCACTTATACAGCAGGAACAGCAATATATATATACTGTATACTTCTGGTTCCACGGACAGTCATTTTGCGAATTGTATGGTACTTGGGTTAAATAGGTCCCAGTTCTTACCAGGCCCCAGTTCTTACCAGGCCCCAGTTCTTATCAGGCACTAGTTCTTATCAGGGCCAGTTCTTATCAGGCCCCAGTTCTTATCAGGCTAGGCAGTTCTTACCAGGCCCCAGTTATTATCAGGCACTAGTTCTTATCGGGCCCCAGTTCTTACCAGGCCCCAGTTCTTACCAGGCCCCAGTTCTTATCAGGCACTAGTTCTTATCAGCTTTCAGTTCTTATCAGGCACCCCAGTTCTTATCAGGCCCCAGTTCTATCATCAGGCCCCAGTTCTTATCAATAGGCCCCAGTTCTTATCAGTCTCCAGTTCTTAGCAGGCCCCAGTTCTTATCATCAGGCCCCAGTTCTTATCAGGCCCCGGTTCTTAATAGCCCCCAGTTCTACCAGGCTGTGAAGTTCTTACCAGGCCCCAGTTCTACCAGGCCCCAGTTCTTATCAGGCACTAGTTCTTATCAGGCCCCAGTTCTTAGGCAGGCCCCAGCGCCCTTAACAGCACCAGTTCTATCATGCCCCAGTTCTATCGGGCCTGTCTTTTATCAGCCCAGTTATTAATATCGTGCACCAGTTCCCATCAGGCACTCAGTTCTTATCAGGCCCTGTTTCTTATCATCAGGCCCTGCCCTTACCAGGCCCCAGTTTCTACCACAGGGCCCCAGTTCTTATCAATAGGCCCTCAGTTCTTAGCAGGCCCTGCTCCCATCAGGCCCCAGTTCCTAGTAGCAGGCCCCCGGTTCTGTCATCAGCCCCAGTTCTACCAGGTCCCAGTTCTTAGCAGGCCCCAGTTCTTATCAGGCCCCAGTTCTTATCAGGCCCCAGTTCTTATCAGGTCCCAGTTCTTATCAGGCCCCAGTTCTTGCCAGGCCCCAATGACATTATAATTGGGCCTAGGAAGACGTGACCCCTATGGTTAGGTTACGTCAGGTCAGGTCAGGTCAGGTCAGGTCAGGTTAGGTTAGGTTAGGTCAGGTCATGTCAGGTCAGGTCTGGTTAGGGCTTACTAAAAGAAGGGTCCACTAACACTAGATCCCTAAATATAATATATTAACTTAAGGGCCCAATAGAACTTGTCCCCGACCATGTTTACGTTTCACTGAGGGGCCTAATAGGACTGGAAGGGGCCTATTTCACCTACCACATGATATCACCTCAAGTACCCTCCGTGACATCCTCCACATCCTGATATCCTCCAATCCTCCACATCCTGACATCCTCCACATCCTGACATCCTCCAATCCTAACATCCTCCACATCCTGACATCCTCCAATCCTCCACACACTGACATCCTCCACATCCTGGCATCCTCCAATCCTCCACATCCTGACGTCCTCCAATCCTCCACATCCTCCAATCCTCCACATCCTGACATCCTCCAATCCTCCACACACTGACATCCTCCACATCCTGACATCCTCCAATCCTCCACATCCTGACGTCCTCCAATCCTCCACATCCTGACATCCTCCACATCCTGACATCCTCCAATCCTCCACATCCTCCACGACAAGGTCTCCATATAGAAAGCCAAACTGTGTACCCCGTTGAAACAGAGGCCGTGGACTGCTCAACAGATACGTGCAGCTGTCGTACCGCTTATTGAGGGCGGCTGTTTTGGCTGTAACGGGGACAACAGCTGTAACCTGTGATAGTGGTGGTGATAGTAGGGAAGATGGTGGTGGTAGTTATGATAGTGGTAGTGGTGGTAGTAGAAGTAGTGGTGGTAGTAGTGGTGGTAGTAGTGATGGTAGTACGGGAGGTAGTAGTAGTGGTGGTGGTAGTACTGGTGATAGTGGTGGTGGTAGCTGTATTTATGGGGTCGCTTTACCATTGAGTGTACCAGTGTGTGTGTGTCCCAATAACATAAGTAACAATGGTCTAGCATTCACATAATCCACTGTACTATCCGCCATCTTGACTCGTTCCAACAATGTAAGGGTAGAATTCATTACCCTTTACATAAAGTCTTCTATTACCCCTTGTGTGTATTTGGGTTTCCAACACTACAACATTCTCTCGCTAGTCTAATATTCATGACTGACTCACATAAACTACTCTCCGACCATTGTGTTTGGGTTCCAATAATACAAACATTCTCACTGATCTAAATTCATGGCCTACTAACGTAATCTACGGCCGGAGGTTTTGTGTTTACGTTCCAACAACATCATCGTTGGTTGTCTAAAATTCATAAATGACTAACGTGGTCTTCTATCCTCCCATTGTGTTCAGGGGGTTCCAACAATATACCTTTGCTTAGGTGGTTCTAAAATTCATGGCCAACTTAGACTGGTCTAGTGTCCGCCCGGCCATGGTGAATTAATAAACATGGGATGAGAGAGAGAGAGAGAGAGAGAGAGAGAGAGAGAGAGAGAGAGAGAGAGAGAGAGAGCTAGTTGCCATAATTCAGTGCCGGGTAAAAGTTCAGTGACCAAGAGTGGACTCGGGCGAAAAGAAATCTAGACTCAGAACGTTTGAATATTCTACCACAATGTGCAAATAGCTCCTACCCTCCCTTCCATCCTCTCCCCCCACCCTCCCCCCTCCCTCCCCCCCACACACACACCGACCGCTGCCTGAACTCCTGGAATAGGGTAGGTTAAGGATAGGTTGGGGAATAGAGGAAAGAGTGGGATAGGATAGGGGAGAGGTGGGTGGGAGGAGGTTGGGAAGATGATGAGGAAGGAGGAGAAAACTGTGGGTTATGGGAAGTTGTAAAGGATCGGTGTAAACTTATAATACAACCACAACACATCCAGCCCACAACCACAACACTACCACAACCACAACACATCCAGCCCACAACCACAACACCACACAACCACAACACAATCCAGCCCACAACCACAACACTACCACAACCCAACCACAACACATCCAGCCCACAACCACAACACTACCACAACCACAACACATCCAGCCCACAACCACAACACTACCAACCACAACATCCAGCCCACAACCACAACACTACCACAACCCAACCACACACATCCAGCCCACAACCACAACACTACCACAACCACAACACATCCAGCCCACAACCACAACACTACCACAACCACAACACATCCAGCCCACAACCACAACACACTACCAAACACAACACATCCAGCCCACAACCACAACACTACCACAACCACAACACATCCAGCCCACAACCACAACACATCCAGCCCACAACCACAACACATCCAGCCCACAACCACAACACTACCACCACATCCAGCCCACAACCACAACACTACCACAACGCAACACATCCAGCCCACAACCACAACACTACCACAACCACAACACATCCAGCCCACAACCACAACACTACCACAACCACAACACATCCAGCCCACAACCACAACACTACCACAACCACAACACATCCAGCCCACAACCACACAGCCCCTAAACACAACCACAACCGCCACAACACAACCAGCCCACAACCACAACCAGCTCACAACGTTACAACCCCCCCCATTCATTGTACAGTATAATATGCTGAGCTATAACAATGCAACTTTTTTTTTATCGAGTTGCTACCTATCCGGCCCTCTCTATCTACTCTTCTAATACCTCCCTCCCTCTCCCACTTCTCTCACCTCATCTTCCCCATCTCACCAAACACAGGTAGAATAAGCGGTCAACAGATTGATGATCCTGAATACCAAGCATTTATTTCTCCAATAAATATAAAGTTTTTATTGGTCTTTTGTCCTGAATCAGTGGGAGGTCGGGAGGTGCTGTGTGGGGGAGGTGCTGTGGGGAGGTGCTGGTGGGGAGGCTGTGTGGGGGAGGTGCTGTGGTGGGGAGGTGTGGGGAGGTGGGGAGGTGCTGTGGGGAGGTGGGCGCTAAGCTTTGTAGAGGGTCGGAGAGAGGAGGAGAGGTACTGTATTGGAGGTGAGGGATGGATAGGAGGAGGTGAGGGATGGATAGGAGGAGTACAGTCGGAGGTGGCAGGTGGGGGAATAGGGAAGAGGAGAGGGAAGTGGAGACAGGGAGGAGGGGGCGGAAGAAGAGAAGGAGGAACAATAGGAAGAAATGATAGAGGAAGAAGAATAAGAATAAGAATAGGGAGAAGGAGGAGAGGGGGAAAAAAGAATAGGAAGAAGAGGAGGAGAAGGGACGCGAGAATCAATACTGTGAGGGGAAGATAAGGAGTGGTTGACAGCGTCGCTCTGAGAACCTTTCGACTCCCTGTGAAGGATGAAGAGATGAGAGGATTGTCATGTGAGGAGGGCTGTATAGGGTTTATATAGAGTATAATCCCTCCCAACCTACCCACCACCCACACACACGTCTTAACCTCCGCCATCTTATCATAAACACAATTAAAATTCTATTAATTGTAATCAATCCTTCAAGAATTAATTATCACTGATTTGTGGGGGATATGTGTTTGTATGTGTCTGTTGTGTATGGTGTGTTTGGTGTAGTGTTTGTGTATAATTAGGCACCTGGATGTTAATCGATTTGCATCGTGTTTCGGGTAATAGTTAGCCAGCAGTTGGCGAGTTGTCCGTCTTCTTGGATTATTCCTTGACATCACCGTTGCTTCGTTAACTCAGGTGGTTGTTGTTGGCGACAGCTTCTACACCTTAAACACTGGGTCATGCAGCTCACTCAGGTGGTTGTTTGGCGTTTCTAGCACCAAACACTGGGTCATGCAGCTCGAGGCGGTTGTGTTACACAGCTTCTACACCTTAAACATCATGCAGCTCGTTAACTCAGGTGGTTGTTGTTGGCGACAGCCTACACCTAAACACTGGGTCATGCAGCTCGTTAACTTAGGGTGTGGTTGTGTTGGCGACAGCTTCTACACCTTTAAACACTGTCATGCAGCTCGTTAACTTAGGGTGTAGTTGGCTATGGACAGCCACACCTAAACATCATCGCAGCTCGTTAACTTAGGGCGTGGTTGTTGTGTTGGCGAGCAGTCACACCTTAAACACTGGGTCATGCAGCTCGTTAACTAGGACGTGGTTGTTGTGTTGGCGACAGTCTGCACCTTCAACACTATGCTGCAGCTCGTTAACTCAGGTGGTTGTTGTGTTACAGTTCAACCTTAAACAAATTTACGCCTAGGTCTCTTGGGTTGGCCATCCTCGTTACACGAACAACCGTTATTATTATTATTATTATTATTGTGTGTGTGTGTGTGTGTGTGTGTGTGTGTGTGTGTGTGTCTCGTCCTTACCCTAACCAGTTTATTAAAGACATACGGGACACACTGAGACCAAAACCCCCATCTTCCATAGGCCTATACCTGCTGAGAAATCGTACCATCTTCACTAGGCCTATACCCCTTGATAAAATAACAATTACGTTCTAGATAAATAATGGAAATAAAGATTGCATCGTAAAATATAACGTAAAGATGAATACAAATTGATTCGTGAAAAGGTTGAAATAGAAATTGTATCGTAAATATTGAAAATGTATTGTAAAATTAAATGTAAAAGTAAAAGTTGTATCGTAAAGTAAAATGTAAAAACGATAAATGAAATGAATGTATCGTAAAATATAATGTAAAAAAAGAGAAATTGTATCGTAAAAAAAAAATATAAATAAAATTAAATCGTAAAAAAGTTGAAATATAAATTTTATGGTAAAAAAATAAAAAAAATCGTATCGTAAAATAAAATATCAAACAATTTAAATTATCTCATTATTTTGGTTCAGATATTGAAATAAATTAACCAGATAGTCCCCAAGTCTTTTGTCACGGGGTTCAGGGCCAAATTATAAAGGTTCTATTGTAGAGACCTCGAGAAGAAGAACTGAAAATTGAAAGGAAAATTTATTCATGAAAAAGAGAAATGGGATCACAGTTTTTGAATCGTGTGATCTTGTGAAGTCTTAAGCATACAAGATAGATGTGGTGGTGGTAGTGTGTGGTGGTGTGTGGTGGTGGTGGTGTGTGGTAGTGGTGGTGATAGTGTTTGGTAGTGGTGGTGATAGTGTGTGGTGGTGGTGGTGTGTGGTGGTGTGTGTGTGGTAGTGGTGTGGTGTGTGTGTGGTGGTGGTGGTGTGTGTGTGTATGTGGTGGTGGTGTGGGTGTGTGGTGGTGTGTGGTGGTGGTAGTGTGTGGTGGTGGGTGGTAGTGTGTGTGTAGTGATGGTAGTGGGTGTGGCGTGGTGGTAGATGTGGTGGTGGATGTGGTGGTGGTGGTGGTAGAGGCCCAGTGCAGAAAATGAAGGAAGAAATTAACAAATTATAACGAACTGTAAAAATAATTTATAGGAAAAATAAAATAAAATTTCTGAACTCGTTAAAATAGTTTTTTTAATAGTTACAAAAGCACATTGTTTATACACACACACACACACACACACACACACACACACACACACACACACACACACACACACACACACACACACACACACACACACACACACACACACACACATCCCCCCACACACACACACACACACACACACACACACCACACCCACACACACACACATACACACACACACACACACACACACACACACACACACACACACACACACACGATAATAAATGTTAAGGTAAACATTAAATTGTTAGTTATTTTATTTTTATTTTATTTATTTTATTTTTTTTACGTTTTTATTTTCCAATTAGCGAGGCATTTCTTTTAGTACTTGTTTATAATGTGGCGCTAATTACCTAACCTAACCAAATACTTTCTTTTTCCACTTTAACCTCTACCTCCACCTTCCCTTGTCTTCCTCACACCTCCTCCTCCTCCTCCTCCTCCTCCTCCTCCTCCTCCTCCTCCTCTTCCTCTTCTTCTTCCCTCCTCCTCTTCTCCTTCCTCCTCCTCTTCTCCTTCCTCCTACTCTTCCTCCTCCTCCTCTTCCTCCTCCTCCTCCCTATTCCTCTTCTTCTTCCTCCTCCTCCTCTTCCTCCTCCTTCTCTTCCTCCTCCTCCTCCTCTTCTCCTCCCTCCTAACACTAGAGAGGTGCCAGTGACATATGATCATAGGCCTATACTCCCCAGCCATCGGTACATAGATCAAGAGGCCTATATTTTCTCCCTCCTTTCCCTCCCCTCCCCGTCTCTCCCTCCTTCTCCTTCCTCCGTCTCTTCTCCTTCTCTCCCTCTCCTTCTCCACCTCCCCCACGACACATTACTGTGCTAACACCACTCATTGCCTCTGATCCTTTCTTTCTTTCTTTCTTTTCTTTTCTCTCTCTCTCTCTGCTTCTCAGTAGTTAACATCGACCCACTCAAATCCTCTTTGGTCTAGTCTCCATTAATTAAATTTGGTCTTGATCACCCCCTGCACGCAAACACACTCCATGCACGCAAATGCCCTCCACGCACTCAATCTGCACGTAAATTGGCTCTGGATGTCTTCACTTTACATGCAAAACGCTTCTTCCTCTCAATCTATCTGCACGCAATCGCTCTCTCTCTCTCTCTCTCTCTCTCTCTCTCTCTCTCTCTCTCTCTTTTAACCCATATATATTTTTCTTCCTGGGATTTTATAACAAGTGATTTTGCAATTCAGATTTCCGAATTTTGAGTCGTGCAATGCAAACACGGGGGCCGGCCTTAAAGTCAACATTGCAATTTCCCGAGTTGCAAACGGGGGGAGACCACGGGAATGTTGCAACCCTCAGTGATCATTGCAAATTCGTAGAGCTGTAGTTTGTTGATACAGCCATTGAACTGCAAATAATTACAGTGGAAATTGAGGGATCGTGTGTTGTAAGTCTTTTTAGAAACGGCGATTAAATTCAGAATTCTAAATTGTTTTAGTGTAAATTTAGAATGTTTTTTTTTGTTTGTTTGTTTGTTTGGTGAGTGTGTTGCTGTTTTTGAATGGTTTATTGGAAGGTAGTCTTTAATTTGGTGTGTGTGTGTGTGTGTGTGTGTGTGTGTGTGTGTGTGTGTGTGTGTGTGTGTGTTTGTGTGTGTGTGTGTGTGTGTTTTGAATGTTAAATTATGTGTGTGTTTGTATGACTGCATGGTATGAGTGTATATGTGTGTGTGTGTTTGTATGTGGATGTATGAGCGTGCTGTATGTATGTATGTATGTATGTATGTATGTATGTATGTATGTATGTATGTATGGACTATACAAACAAACTTATTTACGTGTTATTGTTTGGAAAATCACAAGTTTAATTCCCTCTTTGGTTTCAGCAAGGGAACTCTGGTGACACTCTTCACCACTACCACCACTACCACCACTACCACCACTACCACCACTACCACCAGCACTACCACCACCACCACCAGCACCACCACTACCACCAGCACTACCACCAGCACTACACCACCAGCACCACAAATCCCTGCACCATAACCTGGACTTAAGGGTGAGTGATTTTAATTGATTTGGTAAGTTCTGGCGGAAATGTACTTGACCGGATAACTTTTTTTTTTTAACTTGGCCGGATAAATAATTTTTTGAGGATATTTACCTACCTGGCAACCGGTCATTAGTAATCTGCACAGCTTGGTTTTATTATTATTATTATTATTATTATTATTATTATTATTATTATTATTATTATTATTATTATTATTATTATTATTCTCTCTACGTTATATATTATTACAGTACGTTTGTCTCTCTGTTTTTATCCTCTTCCATAACAATACAATTCTGAGGGTCAAATTACTTTCTGCTAAAAATAATAATAATAATAAAAACAGTAATTATCTACTTATTAGTGTAGTTCCGGTGTTTGTTGTGGTAATGGGGGGGGTTGTCAAACTGTTTCGGGTTTGTTGTAACTTTATTTGCATTATTTTTTGTCACGCGGTACAAAGAAATTCACCAACCCTTTGTATTGTTTAACACACACGGTACACGGGTCTTGTAACACTTAACACACACGGTACATGGGTCTTGTAACACTTAACACACACGGTACACGGGTCTTGTAACACTTAACACACACGGTGCACGGTCTATCTAACACAACACACACGGTACACGGTCTAACACAACACACGGTACACCATTATTATTTTAACACCTTTCCGTCGTGTTAATTAAGGGAATTTGCTAATTTGCCATGTCCATGTTGAGGATTAGATTCAAAAGGCGGGTTTAATTTAGTTTTTTGCGATCACTTGAGGAATCTCCATAGCTTATTTCACCTGAAGATTTACCACCCTGTCGCTAATCTAACCCAACCTAACCTAATGCAAATGTAACCTCACCTCACCTCACCTCACCTCACCTCACCTCACCCCGTCCCCTCCAAATAGCATCAGGGGGTTTAATCCTGAGGCGAAATAAGCTCGGGGTGTCTAATCTATTCGTGCTCCATAGTGACGTTATATTCTTTAGGCGTTTATGTAGTAGCAGTAGTGTGTGTGTGTGTGTGTGTGTTTTAGTCATGCGTGTTCGTGTCAGCCATGTGTGTTGTCCAGCCATGTGTGTTGTCAAGCCATGTGTGTTGTTCAGCCATGTATGTTAGTTTTTGGTGGACGTGTAAAATTAAACCAAATATTTTTTGTTTTCAAGTTTTTATCGCTAATGATATAATGTCTGTGAAATTATTTAATGAAGCTAGTTTTTTTTTCGTGCTGTTGGGATTTTTAACTTTTTTTTTTACTTTATTCCATCAAGCATCCATGAATGTGAGATTAGTTCCGCTTGTCTTTTGTTTTCCCCTAAAGTTGGGTTCACTTTTTCTGGTGATGAAAGTACAGTAATGTCGGACACTTCTAGGTTGATCGCCATGATTCATTATAACTACCTATTATTCACTAAGTTTTATAATATTTTCTTATTATTTGTAAGTGTATAATGATTTAAGGTGTGGTGGCTTAAGTGGTTTGAATTTGTTTACCTAGCTGTGAATGGGTACCGGTAACTTCCTTTGCAGTTGAGTGTATTAAGATGTCTAGTGCAGTGTCTTTGCCGTGTACTATAAGCTAATTAATCAGTGTTTTATATCTTCTTCATTTACATAGATGTATTATTACGTGACTTTCAAAATACAATAATTTTAAGTTAGAATCCTGAATTTATCGTAAGTTCTGTGTCATAATTCTGTCATGTGGAAAAAAACTTAAGTTCTGACTCATTAAGTGTTATTGCTGTTTTTGTCGTAAGTTGAGAGTATAATAATTATTTCACGTATTATTTATTTTTGTGTCGACTCTAAGTAATTAAATGTTTTTATCGGTGAATATATTTATCACAAGTAAATTTAATATTAATTTTATAAGATTTAATGATGAGGAATAATAATTAAAAATTTGCTTGTATTTTATCGTGGTTTTAATTAAACGTATTTTCAAAGCATCTTAAAAGTTGTGTGTAAATAGTCGAAAATCGACAGTTTATTCCATGTTAAGGTACAGTCTCGTTCAAGATTCTTCGAACACTGCAAGAGACAGCAGGTAACTCAAGGCAGTCTGTTTACTATATAGCACGTAGTAAAAATTATGAATACATGTAAAAGTGATCGGTGATTGGCTACTTAATTCCCCGTTACTTAATTTAATGGTTGGGCTTTGTTGTTTTGTATTATACTATACTACGTACTATAGTAAACAGACGGCCCTGAGTTGACAACTGTCTTCAGCAGTATTCGAAGAATCTTGAACAAGACTGTAACTTGTATTATTATAGTCAAGAGTAAATGCATTTTTAAAGAAATAAATTATTAATACCGTAAGAAATTTTTCTATCGGAGGCGCTGTTAAATAATATCACAATAAATTACAGTTTAGCTGTAATATAAAACTTATATTTTTTTTACATTTTTATCTACAATTTTAATCTCACGTAATTATATTTTCATCGTAAACTGGGACCTTCAACCACCATGAAATTGTTTAATGATGCAACGAGGTTCACTTCCTTCTCTGGCCGCTGAATGCACAGTGATTCACTCACCCAGACACCCACCCACCCAGCCGCCCAATACTTCTTCATTACTCTTAGCTGGGTGGAAAACCATCTCATCCGGGTGTTTCATGCTGTTTACTGTGTTGTTTTATTGTCCATAATGTGTTGGTGTCTTCTGAGCCTGGGTTGGGTGCGTTAGTTTGTGTTCTTAACCTAACAGGTAACCTATACGTATCTAATTCTGGTAGTTCTATTATTATTATTATTATTATTATTTTTATTATTATTTTACTTCTTTGTTCGACTGAAATAACTCGCCAATTGCCCGTCCAGATCCAATGCGATTTCGGCAAAATTGTGTTGTCTTGGTAAGGAGGAAGAAAGCATCTGGTTACGGCAAGAGTTTCATTGCAGTTCCCACAGAGTTTTGACCTGGAGTAAGGGACCATATCCATTCACAGTAGAATTCTTATGCAATTTTGACACAGAATTTTTTGCGTCCATCTTTTTTTTTTAATTGTGGATACTGTTTTTAATCTTTAGTCAAGAGAGAAGTTGAGCGTTTGAACCTTTGTGGTAATGAACCCTGAGAGAATGTGTACCTACGAACCTTTGTGGTAATGAACCCTGAGAGAATGTGTACCTACGAACCTTTGTGGTAATGAACACTGAGAGAATGTGTACCTACGAACCTTTGTGGTAATGAACCCTGAGAGAATGTGTACCTACGAACCTTTGTGGTAATGAACACTGAGAGAATGTGTACCTACGAACCTTTGTGATAATGAACCCTGAGAGAATGTGTACCTACGAACCTTTGTGGTAATGAACACTGAGAGAATGTGTACCTACGAACCCTTGTGATAATGAACCCTGAGAGAATGTGTACCTACGAACCTTTGTGATAATGAACCCTGAGAGAATGTGTACCTACGAACCTTTGTGGTAATGAACACTGAGAGAATGTGTACCTACGAACCTTTGTGGTAATGAACCCTGAGAGAATGTGTACCTACGAACCTTTGTGGTAATGAACACTGAGAGAATGTGTACCTACGAACCTTTGTAATAATGAACCCTGAGAGAATGTGTACCTACGAACCTTTGTGATAATGAACCCTGAGAGAATGTGTACCTACGAACCTTTGTGATAATGAACCCTGAGAGAATGTGTACCTACGAACCTTTGTGATAATGAACCCTGAGAGAATGTGTACCTACGAACCTTTGTAATAATGAACACTGAGAGAATGTGTACCTACGAACCTTTGTGATAATGAACCCTGAGAGGAGTGTGTACCTACAGACCTTTGTAATAATGAACCTGAGAGAGATGTGTACCTACACGAACCTTTGTGATAATGAACCCTGAGAGAATGTGTACCTACGAACCTTTGTGGTAGACACTGAGAGAATGTGCCTACAGAACCTTTGTGGTAATGAACCCTGAGAGATGTGTGCCACACAGACCTTTGGTAATAGACACTGAGAGAATGTGTACCTACAGAACCTTGTAATAATGAACCCTGAGAGAGAGAGAGAGAATGTGTGCCTGCAGACCTTTGTGATAATGAACCCTGAGAGATGTGTGCCTGCAGACGCTTTGTGATAATGAACCCTGGAGAATGTGTACAAGACGCTGTGATAATGAACCCTGAGAGAATGTGTACCTACGAACCTTTGTAATAATGGACTTCCTGAAGAAGAATGTGTACCTACAGACATACTGTAATAATGAACCCTAAGAGAATGTGTACCTACGAACCTTTGTGGTAATGAACACTGAGAGAATGTGTACACAGACGCTGTGTGTGACCCTGAGAGAATGTGTACCTACGAACCTTTGTGGTAATGAACACTGAGAGAATGTGTACCTACGAACCTTTGTGGTAATGAACCCTGAGAGAATGTGTACCTACGAACCTTTGTGGTAATGAACACTGAGAGAATGTGTACCTACGAACCTTTGTAATAATGAACCCTGAGAGAATGTGTACCTACGAACCTTTGTGATAATGAACCCTGAGAGAATGTGTACCTACGAACCTTTGTGATAATGAACCCTGAGAGAATGTGTACCTACGAACCTTTGTGATAATGAACCCTGAGAGAATGTGTACCTACGAACCTTTGTAATAATGAACACTGAGAGAATGTGTACCTACGAACCTTTGTGATAATGAACCCTAAGTACAAGAGGGAAGATAATTGCTTTGTTTCAGTCAAGTGAAATCGGAATCGGAGAGGCTTGGTGAACGCGTGCCGATTGCCAAGTTTTCACGGCTGTTAAACCCTGGCAAATACAAACAAAACACAGGTATATATTACAGGTTAATTGCTGATACAGAGTAAACCCCTAGTGCCACTTGGGAGATCAGTATAAACGTGAGAAGTGGGTAAAAATGTTTCTGACTACGAGTGTGAACAAAACAGTACTGACTATCGTACACGGCTTTGAAAGTACGTATTTAGGAAGGTCTAATGAACATTTATGTAATCTGGATATAATAAAGACATTTAATATATTTTATTCCCTCGGCCTGGGTAATTACACGTCAATATTTACAGTTTATATAAACATAGTGGAATATTAAAGTATTTCTGATTGTTGAGTTGACACGGAAATAATTATAGGAAATTAACATGATTTGACAGATAGTCTTGGTGCATATCTTTAAAAGTTCCATGCTAATCTTTTATCACATTTTCGTATTCTTTTTTATTGGCATTATTTCTATTCTTGTTCGTTAATGTCTCTCCCATTCCCACATACTGAAATATTTGAGAGAGGAAGAAAGAGAGAGATAGAGGTAAAAGAAGTAGATAGAAAGAGACCAAAATAAATGAGGAAATAGAGAGAGATGAATAAATATGGAAGGATGAAAAATACAGGGAATGGGATAGATGAAGGGAAATGTGAGATAAAGAGGAAGAATGAGAGAGAGAACAAGGAAGAAAGAGTAAAGGTAGTTATAGTAGGATGAGAGAGAATGGGAGAATACAAGAGAGAGGGAGAGAACGAATGGAAGAAACATACAGACCAAAACACACACAATGAGAAAACGATGAAGCACACACACACACACACACACACACACACACACACACACACACACACACTATGGTAAGGACCGGATATAGGACTTGTATATATTCTCCTTCGCTGCCTGAGCCACTCCTTGAGTATCCTGTACGTGGGAGTCCTTGAGTATCCTATACGTGGGAGTCCTTGAGTATCCTGTACGTGGGAGTCATGAGTATCCTGTACGTGGGAGTCCTTGAGTATCCTGTACGTGGGGTCTGAGTATCCTGTCGTAAGTCATGAGTATCCTGTGCGTAAGTCCTTGATATTCTCTCTCTCTCTCGTATTGGTACAGTTAGTGTGTTAGAGAGAGAGAGAGAGAGAGAGAGAGAGAGAAGCATTTCTCTCTCCCATGACTGTGTGTGTGTGTGTGTGAAATGTGTGTGTGTGTGTGTGTGTGTGTGTGTCTGTGTGTCTGTGTGTCGTGTGTAACCATAAGAGAATCACTTACTTAAAGACACTCGCTTGGGACAGAATAACAACCATAAAATCCCCCCAACGTGGACATAAAAGGCGATTTCTTGATTAATCCTAAACATAATTAATGACAAATCCACAAGACTGGTGCCGGGAAACGAGGCAGTGAAGGTTGGTTCCGTTTGTGAATTTAAATTTCAGGTTTATAACGGTCGTAACGGTCTCGCCGGACGATGCAATATTCAAAATGAACTCTCCAGAATGGTGGCCAGTGACGTCACCACACACGCGAGGGGCAGTCTGGTCGATAAGCAAATAGCGAGTCTTAGTTTATATCATTATGACCCTGAATATATTTGTATCTGTAAACTATTTATTATTTTTATATAGTTTCTTTGATATTAATTACCTCTGTGTATTGTATCGACTTTGTTATAATCTTCGCTACATATTCTTCTGTTTGTTGTGAGTTCATCATTTTGTGGTAATTTTATAATGTATTCGGTTAGTTTTACTTGTTGATGATTTTTTTTGCCCATTTTTATCTGTTTCTTGATATTTTGGGGCCAAGATTAACTGTTTATTATTTTTTATTTAATTATTATTTTTTTACCTAAATTCACTTGTTTCAACCTCTCTCTCTCTCTCTCTCTCTCTCTCTCTCTCTCTCTCCATGGCAGGGAGAGGTGATGTACCATTTTCATTAAGCTCCCTTCCTAGTGTGGTAAGCGACCTTGGGACAGTTGAAAGTCATAGAGAACAATGAAGGGCGTGTTTCTCCTGTATCTCCCCTTTTCCTCCCTCCTCCTTGTATACCTTTCTCCCTTTATACCCTCCCTCCCTTTATGCCTCCCTCCTCCTTTATACCCTCCTTCTCCCTTTATACCCTACCTTCTCCTTTTTACCCTCCTTCTCCCTTTATACCCCCTCTCCTTGTATACTCGCTTTTAAGCCCTCCCTTCTCCTTTATACCCCTTCCTTTATACCCTCCCTTCCTTTATACCCCTCTCCCTGTATATTCC
Source organism: Homarus americanus (assembly GCF_018991925.1). NCBI lineage: Eukaryota > Metazoa > Arthropoda > Malacostraca > Decapoda > Nephropidae > Homarus > Homarus americanus. The sequence goes on from NW_024729281.1 coordinate 209,583, forward strand.
TTAATCTCCCTTCTCCCTGTATACGCCCTTTATACCCTCCCTTCTCCCTTTATACCCTCCCTTCTCCCTTTATATTCTCCCTTCCTTTCACATTTGACCAAATGGAGCTATTGTATTGTGTATCTTGTTTTCTAGCTAACTTTAATTCGACTTTCTTTCAACTTATCAATATCTCTCTCTCTCTCTCTCTCTCTCTCTCTCTCTCTCTCTCTCTCTCTCTCTCTCTCTCTCTCTCTCTTTGGAAGTAGAGGAGAACGGAACCTGTTTTTTTGGTTTTGATGTGTAAGGCTTGTAGTACAGTTTGCCTATTCTGAGTAATTCAGTCAGGTCTTGACACTGAGGGTGGTATCACTTCTCACTGTCACGCAGGACAGAGGTTCATACACAAGAAATACATCATATTCTTAACAGCTATAAATGTATAGAGGTCAGATTCATGTGGGTAATGTCACTGTTCACTGCCATGCAGGACAGAGGTTCGTACACAAGATGCATCATATTCATTGACAGTACATATCATATATGTACACACACACACACACACACACATATACATATATACATACATACATTACACATATATACACACACACCATACATACATATATACGTCGGTCAGGTTCATGTGGGTAATGTCACTGTTCACTGCCATGCAGGACAGAGTTCGTACCCAAAGAGATGCATCATGTTCATGAGAGTACATATACATATATGTACACACACACACATATATACATATACATATATACATACACATATACATGTACACATATATACACACACGCACATACATACATACACGTCGGTCAGGTTCATGTGGGTAATGTCATGTTCACTGCCACGCAGGACAGGTTCGTACACAAGAAGGAAATACATCACATTCACCAGCAGCATATATGGGTCAGTGGATCACATACATTGAGTCATATTCTAATGAAGACTAATCAGTGTGGGCTAGCAACAAATTTGGGATAAACAGAAGAATGTCCTCAAGCACACCTGATTCAATGAAGTAATTACATAGTTCAAGATACAATAGCCAGGTGGTCTGAAGTCTTTGACAGTGTCACATTCAATAATATAGTGTTCAAGTGTATACTTTAAGGTTTATCACAAAGTTTACATGCTGAGTGTTCCGGTATGGGTACAGCGTTACCTTGTTAGATGTGTCTGTATCCTAGCCTAATTCTGGCCACGACTACATCACATTGTCTGGTTCTGTCCTTATGCTGGCCATACCGGTACCTCTTGTCACAAATTTGTCATATTTACTAATGCTACAACTGCCAGGTCTCTCTGCATTTCTCAGTTCTTCTAGATCAGAGTTCATGATTCTGACTTGAATGTTTTAATTGCATCATTGGACAGGCCAAGGTCACGGTCAACATTGTCTTTCTTACACCCTCACGTTTATCTGATCTTGATATAGTTGAAAGTCAAAGAACAATGGAAGAGTTGTGTTCCTCCCTTTTCGTCTCCCTTATATTTCCCTCCCTCTGCCTTCTCTCTCCCTTTTACTCCCTTTTCTCTCCCTTTTACTTCCTTCTATCTCCCTTTTTACTCCCTTCTATCTCCCTTTTTACTTCCTTCTCTCTCGCCTTTTACTCCCTACCTCTCCCTTTTATACCTCCCCCCACCTTCATAGTCTCCCTTATCAGTTCATCTTTTTACTCCTTCATCTCCCTTATTCCATAGGGAGAAGGGAGCTATATCTCTCTCCCTTTATGGCAGCTGAAAATAAAGAGATAATATGATTCTCTTATCTCTTCCTCCCTCTCCTTCCCGCTATCTCCCTTATTCCACAGGGAAAGGAGCAGTTATCTCTCCCTGGCGTGTTGATGTAGTTGATAAGGAAAGTCAGCAGAGAGAATGAAGTTTCATTTTCAAGCTCTCCCTTTCTCCCTTTGATTCCATTCTACTTATCCCACAGGGAGATCAGGGAGCTTATATCTTCTTCAGTGGCATTTTATTCGACCTTGACACAGTTGAAAGTCGGATAGACAATGGGAGGGTATTTTTCACTCTTATTTCTCCTTATCAAGTTCCTCCTCCCTCCAAATCCTCCCTCTCTTCCTCCCTCCTCAAATCCTCCCTCTCTTCTCCCTCCTCCAAATCCTCCTTCCTCCCCTCCTCCTCCCTCCCTCCTCCTCCTCCCTCCCCCCTTATCCCGGCTAAAGGGAGCATATATCACCCTCCCTGGCTTCCTAAGATGACCTCCTGACAGCTGAACAGATGAAGCAATAGAGTATAATTCTCCCATATCCCTTCTTATTCCTGAGGGAGAAGGGAGCATATATTTATCTCCCTGTTTAGTTAGATGGCTTGACAGCTGAAAAATAAGATGAAATAATAGAAATCTCCCTAATTTCTCCCTCTCTCGCTCTCCTTCCTCTCCCTTGTTCCAGAGGGAGAAATGGAGCATATATCTCTCCCTGGCTTGTATAAAATGATGGCGTACTCCCTTTAACGTCTCCCTTATCTATTCCTTTTCTCTTCTGTCCCTCCCTCGCTCCCTCTCTCCCTTGTTCCAGAGGGAGAAAGGGACTATATCTCCTCCTGTCGTGTTAGAGGGCCTTAACACCGCTGAAAGTCGGAACGAAACAATGAAGGTGTAGTGTGTGTGTGTGTGTGTGTGTGTGTGTGTGTGTGTGTGTGTGTGTGTGTGTGTTGTGCGGTATAATAACGTCATTTGTCTCCCGCGGCCCACCACCCCCACTGCCCTTCTTCCCCTCGCTGTTTAACATAGGCGCTACAACCTCCTTTCGCCTCCTGTACGTCTGTGTGTACCACTAAACGTACATGTGTGTGGTTGTTGATGTGTATACCTTACCACTAAACGTACATGTGTGTGTGTTTGTTGATGTGTATACCTTACTAAACGTACTGTGTGTGTGTTTTTTTACACTAAACGATTGTGGTTGTTGTAAACCATAAACATGTGTGTGTTTTGTTGATGTGATACTACCACAAACGTACATGTGTGTGGTTGATGAATACTTACCCTAACGTCTGTGTGTGTATTTGTTGATGTGTATACCTTACCACTAAACGTACATGTGTGTGGTTGATGATGTGTATACCTTACCACTAAACGTACATGTGTGTGGTTGTTGACGTGTAGTCCCGACCACTAAACGTACATGTGTGTGACTATTATGTGTACACCGACCACTAAACGTACATGTATGGATATTGATATGTGTGTATATATATGTGTGGTCGTAAGTACATATGCGGATATACATAATATTCAACACAATTCAGTATACATTTAATACCAGTATATACAGCTGATATGTATTTTTAAACATACAATTAAGTATACAACAGGTGTACATACTTCATCGTGCACATTTTACGACACCTTTTAGCTAAACTATTTTGAACTGGTCACCAGGAGCCTCAAACTTGTTCTGTTCGTCTGTGTGGTGATCCCTTGTGTTGTGGATGCAGCGCTCGCCTCCAGTTTCATGGGTCATTGGTTCGACCCCCGGGCTCTCAGTTGACTCACATATTAATCACACTAACCTACACACACACACACACACATACACATACATATGAATCACACTAACCTACACACACACACACATATGAATCACACTAACCTACACACACACACACATACATATGAATCACACTAACCACACACACATACACACATATGAATCACACTAACCTACACACACACACACACACACATAGTCACACTAACCTACACACACACACATACATTGAATCACTAACCTACACACACACACACATATGAATCACACTAACCTACACACATATGGATCACTAACTTACACACACACACACATGAATCACGCTGACCTACATAATTCCCCAGTATAGCCTCATTACTGGGCTATAATACTGCTGCATGGGGCTAATTTGGGCTATTTTTCAGCTTCGTGTTAAACTGTTCCCTGATAATAGCCTAACCTATATTTTTTGCAGTTAGTTCATGAAGTTAATGGCATCCTCCTGACCACAGTTATATGCAGTTATAATAATTGAGGAAAATACTGATTATTTACTTTCTATATGATTTTATAATATACACTAATTTAGGTCAAAAACAATAATTATAACTGTTTTAAGTTTCTCGTATTTTGAACTCCCTGACACACGAACGGACGGACATTAAGGATTCATTTCCCCGTGTCTCTTTTGCCAGATGCGGAGCCAAAATTTGTACTATTATTATTCTTCTACTAAATAACTAATGTGAATCCTCGTTGGGGTATTATTCTCAACAGCTAGTGGGAAGGTGTGTTGGTGATGTGGTGTCTGAGATCGAGTATGTATGTATGTATGTATGTATGTGTATGTATGTATGTATGTATGTATGTATCTCCTTCATTACTCTGTCTCCTCTTTTTCTTTGTACAGTACTCTCTCTCTCTCTCTCTCTCTCTCTCCTTCCTCAGTGTGATTCCTCATTTAACTGTTTCTTGGTGTTTTGATTATTTTCCATTCGCAACATTTATTTTGGTAAGTTTAGAATTTTTCTTCTACAGTATATTGTATTGTATGAGATGTAAGACTTTCTAGATGTATGATTTTTTGTTATGATTTTCTTCCTAGTAAGTCTTGATCAGAGTAGAATGTACTAGAAGTCCAGCTGTTGATTACCCTGTGAACAGTGTTGTGAAGAGTTGGTCACTATTTAAGAGGGCCATAGTTCACAAGTGTGTTTCTGTTACCTGGTGGAAATCTACCTGCCTGTTATTTTCTCGTCGCTGATATCAATCGTCGGGAATTTACCAGAGACAGGCGGGACAGCCAGTTGTAATTTGACACGTGAAATATCTACTGCTTCTGTACGTATGACCTAGCCGATGGTAACCAGTAGTGGAAGCTGGGTAAGCGACGAAAGGAAGAATGTAACAGTATATATGTGGTTAGGTTAGGTTAGGTTAGGTTAGATGAGGTAATACTTAGGAATATTTACGGTCGTTCCATAAGGTACAACATGGTGTGGGATCTTAGTGTGGCCTTATGATTAGTTACAACATGGTGTAGGACCTTAGTGTGGCCTTATGATTAGTTACAACATGGTGTGGGACCTTATTGGCCTTATGATTAGTTACAACATGGTGTAGGATCTTAGTGTGGCCTTATGATTAGTTACAACATGGTGTGGGACCTTAGTGTGGCCTTATGATTAGTTACAACTGGTGTGGGACCTTAGTGTGGCCTTATGATTAGTTACAACATGGTGTGGGATCTTAGTGTGGCCTTATGGTTAGTTACAACATGGTATAGGACCTTAGTGTGGCCTTATGGTTAGTTACAACATGGTGTGGGACCTTAGTGTGGCCTTATGATTAGTTACAACATGGTATGGGACCTTAGTGTGGCCTTATGGTTAGTTACAACATGGTGTGGGATCTTAGTGTGGCCTTATGATTAGTTACAACATGGTGTGGGACCTTAATGTGGCCTTATGATTAGTTACAACATGGTGTGGGACCTTAGTGTGGCCTTATGATTAGTTACAACATGGTGTGGGAGTTTAGTGTGGCCTCCAGATCATCACCACCACCACCAGAGAGGTAGTAAGCGACTTGTCTACACCAGCCCCAGTTCTTGTCTGCCGCCCATGGGCCTGATCCTCTGCTCAGCCCTGGTTAGTGTCATGGTGAGCAAAGTTTCAGGTGTGTGGGAGACGGATATTACCATCGATACCACCGATACTACCACCGCTGATACCAACGCTGCCGATATCACCACTACCTATCACCGTCTTGGGAGAAGATAGACAATGATGTATATACTACAGGACCCTTAAATTTCACCCCTATGATGATAGATGTTACTGATGTAATGACAATACCACCGATACCACCACCGCTGATATCAACGCTGCCGATACCACCACCACCACCGATACCAACACTGCCAATATCACCACTACCACCATCCTGGGTAGAATAGTCGGTGAGGCTTTGTTATGGTGTTCCTGTCAAGGTATCATGTGTCACAGGGTTCGGTTGCTTCACCTGTCTCAAGAATAATAATTTTATACTTCAGCACCCGAGTTTTGAACACCTGGGGGGAACGTATATGTAATTCAGTCTTCATCAACAATAAACGACATGAAAATAAGTTAATCTCTCTTGCTCTTTCTGCTTCAAGGATGAGGATTTTGTAAAATTATCGTTTCGGTCATCCACTTATTTGCAAGTTGAAATTATTAAAGTTAGAATCGTTTAAAACACATCACAAACCATTGGAAACACATAATTTCAACCCAACCCAACTTAAAATTATGAAATTCTCTGGATGACTGAAACGATAATATAATACTGTTCATTTTAAAAGCACTCTCAATACCTTAATGCAAGTATATATGTTTTAATGAACAGCTGACATGTGTTCAGATAATAAAATCCACAATTCTCGCTCAGTCTCGCATAACTTCCAAGTGTCACTATTTATAGGGATACAAATTTGGATGCTTTATGGTACAACTTTTTTACATGTGGAAAGATTATACTATAGATAAATATGCATTCATAGCAATACAGTACTAGGAGGGGGGGGAGTGATAACATGTTGCCCCAGTTTTTTGTGAGGGTAGATAATGAATGGTGTTACTATAGTGTGCAGCTCTACAAGATATTTAGGTTAAGTTAAGATAAATATATCTGTGTAGTAGACTGCACGCTATAGAAGCATCTAATAAATATGTTGCTGTGTCCTTTCCTACGACCAGGTGTCAATACAAATGCTCAAAATCGCAAAAAATATGGAGTTAAAATTACATTGTAGGAGGGTATATCAATTTTGTAAAGGGGTTAAGTGTTGAATATTTCGTATCTTCAGTGTAACAGCATTTACAACCCTTATGACCTTGTGGGGGCTCGTTGGGGAACAATTATTAAGTATTTTTGTATCTATAATGATAAGAATATCTATGGAAAAAAGTGAACGAAATTGAACAACTCCTTCTGGTGGTAGTGGTATTCTCTTGCATTACCGAAATTACTGCCAAATGATCAGTATTTGCAGTGTTTTTACCCCGTTATTGCCTCCTCTTTCATGTCCTGCTCACTACCAAGTAATTTATGATCGAATGTTAGGCTACAAAGAAAAAATATAATGTTTTGGTTTTAGTAGGATCCCAAGAATGCGGTAAATATGAAGGAAATACAATATAAATGCATTTGGGTGCTAACCATCTGCTCTCCACCTTTACCTGTGATTTTTCTGAATTTATTGTAATTGTTTGAAATAGATTCGAGTTATTATTAATGTCTTATGACAATTACAGATGACACTTCAAGCTGATCATGTGAAGAATGACGACAGAGCTCTGGCCCAGGCGGATGGCGACATCTTTGAGAGAAAAACAAAACTATACATTAATTACTTCACTTAATTTACCTGATTTATGAGGTAAGAAATACGTTTTTCTTTATAGATACTTTCTGGTAATTCGGATCTTTACCCCTCACCCAATTTTCCTAATAATGATATTTATAAGATTTATTTAGTAGTTGTGAGAGGTTTAATAATAGACTTTACTCCTACAGCGTCAGATGGTGACTGGCAACCGGGCCCTGCCACAGACACTCTCACACCTCAACACATGGGAAAACATATCGTATGATGGTACTCCATTTCACAATCTCACATCCCCCCCTTTTATGCATTCATAAAAAAAACAATAATGCAAGAAAAACCAGTCAAACTAATTTTTCACTACATACACTACACCACGTAGTCAGCCAACCAGCCCCGGGGCCCGGGCCTGGCCACGCCCGACTGGGGAGGGGCCGGGGGTGCGAGCGAGGGCACTGCAGAAGGGGGGCCAAGAGGCATAGCTTGATGTACCACCGGAGTGGTAGGCACAGGCGTGGCGCCGCTTCGCAGGTGCCGTCTGTTGCGGATGGACACCCTGCCACTGCCAATCAACCTGATGGCATACTGACTGTGAGGGCGGGCTTCCACCGCTATGCCTGTCCTGTCCCAGAGCTTGGTAGCTGCAGAACACCTCCCCCCGCGACAGAAGGACCCCGTCCTGGGTTTCAGCCAAGGGCACCTCCCTCATACGAAGTGCCCGCCGCCAGTGCTGGTCCACCTTATAGTACTGTCTGGCCACGGGAACGCCGTCATGGAGCTGGCGGCCGGTGGCAAGTTGGGCGGGTGACTTGTTCACTCCCCGCAGAGGCGTGTTCAGGTACTGTAGGAGGTCCTGTTATCCCTGAGGAGCCTCTTGGCGGCCTTGACCCCAGCCTCTGCCCTGCCATTGGACTGGGGGAAGTGGGCCTACAAGAGCCGCACCTCGACCCCCCATGACTTGAGGAAATCTGTCATCTCAAGGCTGGCAAGGTTGGTACCTCCATCCGTGGAGATCTGCTCAGGTGCCCCCCACCTCGTGAAGTAACCCCTCAGACGGGCGATGATTTTTCCAGAGGTGGCCTCGTTGTGGAAGTGGGCGATCTCCAGCCAACCTGTGAGTCGGTCAGCATATGCTAGGTACGTGTGGCCCTGTAGTGGAACAAATTGGCCACCATTTGTTGAAAGGGATAGTCTGGCGCTGGGGTCAAGACCAACGACTCCGGAGGCTGGGAAGGGGCGTGGGTCTCACAAGCAGCACACCGGGACCAATGATACTGCAGGTCACCCTCCATGCCAGGCCAATAGACAGACTGCTGGGCCCACCTGAGCAGTGAGTCGAGGCCCTGGTGCCCCACGTGCAGGTTAACGGTGACCCGGTGGCGGAGGGAGTCAGGGATGACAAGGCGCACGCAGCCCTGGTCAAAGGTGTAGGTGACCAAACCCCTGACCACAGCCAACCTGTCCCTGACCGAGAATTACGGGCACAGACAGGCCACCTCCTGTGACTTGTGGGGGCGCCAGTCGCCCGCCAGCACCCTCGACACTAGAATCTGGTATACTGGGTCGTCCGCAGCCGCTTTACACACTGTGTCTTCGTCCATAGTGATGCATCCATCCTGATCCAGTGCTGCGATTGTGACTGCACACACTGCAGCGCACAGGTCCTCCTCTTGGTCCATGTCCTCCGCGTCGGGCGCCGCCCTGAGGGAGGGGAAGCGGGATAGGGTGTCAGCTGCACAGTTCCGCTTCCCTGGCAAGTACTTGACCGTGAACTGGTACTGCAGGGTCTTCTCCTTGAGGCCGAACAGGCGCGGATTCGTCACATCCGTGAGGGCTCTGTCCCCTAGCAAGCCAACTAAAGGGCGGTGATCCATCACCAGAATGAGATTCGGGCAGCCAAGGAGGAACAGCCTGGCCTTGCGCAGGCACCATACCACAACCAGGGCCTCCCCTTCCACGGACTCAGCCGTGCTCAGATGTCGGCTACCGCACAGAGCCAACCGCCACCCTCCCCTGCAGCAGAAGGGCGTCTCTGGAGAGGCACAGGCACAGTATTGTTGCAGGACGACGAAGCCGATGCCCTCCCTGCTCCAATCAGTGACAGCTGCCGTAGGCCTGGATTTGTCGTAGTACACTAAGCCGTCCCTGGCCAACTGACAGATGGTGTCCCGGGCCTGGCGAAACTTGAGCTGCAGCTGGTCGTCCCAATACACCTGCTTGCCCACTGGCGTCTTGAGGAGCTCACGGAAGGGCTCTATCACAGGTGCAGTGGCAAGGAAGGGAGCCAACTGGTTAACCAGGCCCTGCCAGGACCTGATGTCGGTGATTGATGGCTGATCAGACGTTGGGCAGTGGGCTGGTAGAGGTCCCACCCCAGGAGAAAACCCACAAACTCGGCTTCTCTCCCGCAGAACAAGAACTTTTCTGGTTTCAGTGTGATACCTGTGCGAGCGCAGGTCTCCAGAAAATCGTAGGTGTGCCAGAACGCCCCCTTCACACTGGAGTCATACAGGAGGGTGTCATCCACGCACTTGTACTTGTGGGGCACATCCTGAATGCCGTCATCAAACCTCTTGGTGTAGGCATCTGACGCTGAACAATGTCCCATGGGCGTCCTGCAGTATCAAAAACGGCCCCACGGCGTGATGAACATGGTCAGGCATCTACTCTCCTCCTCCAACTCCACCTGATGAAATCCCCAGAAGGCGTCGGCGACGGTTTTGAACGAGTGCACTGGCACCCCAGACACCATGTTGAATGGTGCAGGTGTGTGGTGCGTCTCCCTCAGACAGCTTGCATTGAGGCGTTGGAAGTCTACAGTGCGTCTGGGCTGACCGTTTTTCTTGGCCACCACGACCATCCTGGCGCACCACTCCGTAGCCTCAACAGCAGGAACTGGCTGGATGACGCCTCTCCTGATGTCCTCCTCCAACTGGGCCTTCACCTCTGCCTCCCGGTGTTTCGGAACGGGAGCAGGTGTGTGACAGGCGTAGGGGGACGTGCCGGGCGTCAGGTGGATACGGTGAAGGGGACCAGTCATGACTGGCAGTGGGGATCTGCTGGTGTTGAATGCGGTCGATGAAAAGTGCGTGAGCAGCCATGCCTCCAACCTGGCCACATTCTCCTCCAAAGGAGGCAAGGGTTCTCAACTGGCCTAGGAGGGACACGACTGCTCTCAGGTAAAGGGTTCAGAGGTAGGTCGTCGGCAGTGTGTCGCTCCCCTCCATCGTCCACAGCAGCCACAGCACGTCTATGGAGCAGGAAGTCGACAGGCACCAAGTTGAGGCACTTGCAGGCCTCCAATGACAGGTAGAGGGCCTTGGCTGTCTGCACGAAGTAGACCTCCTGGACGGTGGACCTCTCGTCCACACTGAGGCGGCAGGGGGCGGACCCCAGACACTTGAACTGTTTGTTCGCCATGTCCCTCAGGCCATTACGGGCCCGAAGTTGCCCCGGACGCAAACCGATGTCTTGGAGCAGGGATGGCCCTGCCACACACACACCATAGCACCCGTGTCAGCCACAGCCAGCACAGGGGTGACGGGAGAATTGTCCCCAGCCTGGGTCATGAACGCTTGTAACCTGGGGTGGCGGGATAGCTGGGCTGTTGCCACTGTGACAGCACCTGACACATCCACAGAAGCACTTAGGACTGACTTACTCCTACAACACCTTTTGAAATGACCAACCTTAGAGCAACTGTAACATGTGGCCCCACTTGCAGGGCAATTGCTTTTACCGGAGGCATGTGTCATGCCACAGTTCCCACAGTGCGCGCGACTGGGGTGTCCAGGGCGGGCGCCAACTACCTCAGACTTGCCCGTGACGTCATCACCAACCGCCGCTGCCTCCGTGGCTGTTCCCGCCACTGCCTGGCCAGACATATGACACAATACACCAGCATCTCTCACTGCTGCCTCAAATAACAGACATTTGTTTCTAAGCACTTCAACACTATTACAACTCGAGTAACCCTGGAAAATTTCCCTTTTCAACACTGGGTTACTCAGGCCCACCATGACTTTACGTAATAGCATGTGCTCAGAGAGATCGTTATTACGGGTGGGACATTTTAAATTCACACTCCACTGCCTCCGCGAAGCATCGTTGAAAATACCTTTTCATGGGCTCCTCTTCACCTTGTTTGCTGTTGAAAAACTCGTTCCATTTCACAGCTTGGTTTGACGATTGAAGAACCACTCCACTGATGGCGTCCAGGGCTTCCTTGGGCGAGAGCTGCTTCCACTGACCGCTGGGATATCTTTGGAGAGCAGGGACGCAGTTCAGGCGAATGTGGAGTGTGGCCACCAGTTGTGACCATCCATTCAACAGCATCCACGACTCCATGGACCGCCTCCATGTCTTAAACGCCGCTGCTGGCATTTCTGTCTCACATTTCTCTGGAGCGACCGCTCCTGAGGGCTTCATGACCAGCATAGGAGCATGACCGTGGCCGCCAGTAGCTAGAGATGCCATCTGAGCCATCAATGCACTCACGGTCTGCTGCTGGGCGTGCCTGGTGTTCCCCGCCGGTGTAGAGATGCCCTGGCGTCGAGAATTGTGGACGTGTAGGGGCCATGTTGGCTTTATCGTCAGGGCTGTTATGACGTGTCAGGCCCCGGCATCCTACTCACTGCGCCATGTGAGAGGTTTGAATAAGAGACTAGGTTCTTTGCAGACTTTACTCTTACAGCGTCAGATGGTGACTGGCAACCGGGCGCTGCCACACAAGCTCACATTTCAACACATGGGAAAACATATCGTATGATGGTACTCCATTTCACAATCTCACAGTAATTATTTAATACAGGTTTACAATTGGTTACTCAAGTATATAAACTGCAGGTATACAGTTCATCATGAATTTAGACAATGTAGGTATACTGTGTAAGTAAGCTGGGGTGGTAGGCAGTCCACAACTTACAAACGGGATCCCAATATATTCATCACAAAAATCTGTAACTTATATCCCATTTGTTATATTGTTTAACATAACTTTATTTTACAATATTTACAGCAGTGTATTTGTTTTATATAGGATGTTATTGTTATGCTGTATGGGCCGGGCTGTGCTTTAACCACAGCTAAACTATGGATTAAGCACTGTTCCAACTTATGAACAGGGTCCAGGAACATAACTTGTTCATAAATGCAGGGACTGCTTGTTTTGTTATTTTTGTGAGTTATATTGTACAGTAGTTATTTGTTTGGCTCACATTGGAAGTGAAATATACAATATTTGTTTATTTATTTACAGTATACAATATTTATTTATTATTTTTTTGACACTAGCTGCTTGTGGGAGCGCTTTACTAATTTCCATATTGATTTGTATCGTTCAGACTCATAGGTTTAGAATTTTATGATGTTAAAGTTTCTTTTTATAAATATTTATTGATAACGTTTGTTAAAAGCTGGTGCTTTATTCAGGTTTCTTTATTTGTAATATATTTTGTTTTTTGTCACAGCTACCATGACTTACTTTCTGTATACAGTATTTTAACACAACAATATAATCGTTTCAGTTATGGGTCAGAGTCAGCTGATACAAGTTAGAAACATCATTGGAGACAGCTCTGATAGAATTATTGTGTCCTAAGGATACCACCCCAGCGAGAAGGAAGAGACATCGGCCAGGGTCACTACTTCAAGTATGGGAGGTACTGTATTTTTAAAACAATATTTCATAACTATTGTGAACTTTATATCAAAGTATTTACCTAATGGTCCTTTCACGATTCTGAATGTGTCTATGAAGTCTACCTTATTGTGTCGAGTAATTTTGTAAAGGAAGTTGAAAGTTTTAAAGGGAGATAAGAGATTATTATGTTGTTTCTGAGTGATGCTGTGTTGTTAACCATATCCATTTAGTGTTGATATTGATGAAATAATAAAGGAAATCTTGACTGGTTACAAAGTGGGAATAAGACTGGAATGGATAAGTAAAGGTAGAATATAAAGGTAGTGATGAGTGTTGTAGTATCTTGGGTTATTTAATGGGAGAATGAAGAGTCACATGGTCTGTCTGGCTGGCTGTTTATTCTCTGTTCTTGGTTACAACGTGCCTAACACATTTCGTAAGAAGTAACATAATATATACATTCAATAAAGGCATCATATAAACATACATATATATAACAAGTGTGAATAATGGAAAAGTAATACTGTATTGGGGAAAAATTAAAAAAAGGCTAGGTACAGGACCGTCCTGATATGACATGTGTCTTTACATTTACTTATATCCTCTTCACCACTGATCAGCTCGTTAGCCGCTTGGGCGATCTGTTATGTCTCTGTTACTCACTGTTGACAAGTACTTGGCATGCAACAGCTCCTGATTGTACCTGAACCTGCTCCAGTGTTGGTCAAGTCTGGTCTTGAAAGAGCTCGCACTTGGTGCCATCACAACACTTTCTGGCATATTGTTCCAAGAGTTCACAACTCTCTCCAAAAAAGTTTGCCCTCACAGTTTTCTGGACTTTTGGGCTTCTTCAGTCTTGAGCTGTGACCCCTTGAACCTTGAGGTTGTTAGTTTGTGCTTAGGTTAAGGGTTGCCTGCAGTTTCTTTTTACAGGGGAATAGCCCACCTGGACACAGGTGGCCTAGGGTACGAAAAAATAAGAACAGAAAGAAAATAAAAAAAAGAAAGGGAAAAGGTTATATTAATCTACACCAAAAAGATCCTCCCCGACTTACGACCTACTCGACTTATGACCACCCGCACTTACGACCTGCCTCAGTCGTACCAAAATTTGGTCAAATTTTTATTTTCGAGTCCCAAAGTCAGTACAGTACAGTGACCCCTCGGTTAACGAACTCAATCCGTTCCAGAAGGTCGTTCGTTAACCGAAACCATTGTTTCAATGGGTTTTTGGGTAATTGGTTCCAGCTCACCGAAAATTTCCTAAATTCAACAAAAATGGTAGAAAAGTTCACTTACTTTGAGGTGTGTATGTAGAAGGCTCCTGGATGATGATGATGGGAATTACAATGGGGGTGGAGGAGAAGGAAGAAGAGAAGGCATTGGGGTGGAAGAGAAGTCACCCCATGGCACCATTTCACCCATAAAATTTTAATTCTCTTGGTGTATTTCAAGATTATTTTCTTTAAATCAACACTGTACTGCATTATATATTGTCAATATGTAAAATATATTTCAAAATGACCAATAATTTGCTTGGAAACACAGAAAAAAGCGTTTAGTTGAAGAGAGTCTCAAGCAAGATGTTACCTCCAGTGAAAACAGAGAGACTAACGCCTGTTTGCTGTGTTAAGAGGCTGGATGCTGCGCTTTAAACTAGTCACTTTACCTTCAATTATGTTCAATAATTGTTAAAATGACTAAAAAATTGAATATTAAACTTTTAAAATTATTGAATAGTATAAACTTCTTGATATTTACTAAAATAGTTAGGAATTTAAGCCCTAGAACCGATTAATGTATTGGCGGACTGATACTAAAGCTGGTTGCCCGGCCAGTGCAAGCGAAAACATTTTGAGGTCGGTTCGTAAGAAATTCGTTAACCGAGGCGTTCGTTAAACGAGGGGTCACTGTACACAGACAAAATTTTCATCTGTAATTCACTTTAAAATGGCTGGCAAGCTTAAAAGTAAGTGTTTTGTGGTGCTGAGAAGAAAATGAGACCCCCCATTTTAGATTTTCTATGTATTATTTAAGCATTTTCGACTTACGACCTGGATGTCGGTCCCTAACCCCGTCGTAAGTCGGGGAGCAGCTGTATTAATTTTTTTACATTATCAACAGAGACTTAGTAGGGACCCCTAATGTCAGTCAAGAACATCCTACTTCTACTACAACAGTTGCTCAACAAAATATAACAATAGACAATACATATCATCAAAAACTACAATCGGCAAACAAAATTTTTTAATTATCCACGCTTCTTTCAGACATGGCTTTGATATCACTACTACTGTTGGTCTTGAGCGCGGTGACAACGGCCGTA
Organism: Homarus americanus; assembly: GCF_018991925.1. Taxonomy (NCBI): domain Eukaryota; kingdom Metazoa; phylum Arthropoda; class Malacostraca; order Decapoda; family Nephropidae; genus Homarus; species Homarus americanus. Next base: position 224,903 of record NW_024729281.1, read on the forward strand.
TCCCCAGCAGACGTCATCAAACCCGGAGCTTTAGTTGCCTCACTAGGCTAAGTACTGGTAGTTCAAGACTTTGTAACTGTCAAGTATGAGCTCCATGACTTAATGCACATGCCAGTGCATCTGAGGTCAATAGCTGTCCACATTGAAACAGCTATGCAAACTCTGCAAGATCTCCAACAACAAACTACAATCTCTACAACACTCCGTCAGACCATCTCTCTTCAGAACGACCGTCTGAAGAGTCTACTCAAGACAGTAACGCCTGTATTATTAAACAACATCTTCCCCTTGAAGAGGGTCATCGTGTTTCAACCTGAGTTTTAAACTAAATGAGTCCTGAGGGACACTGCAGTACAGTACTTAACAGGGTGGTGTGGCGGTAAAATTAACTAATTCCAATAAAATTAATTTATAATATTGGAATTAGTTAATATATACATTATATATTATGTCACTTCTTACCAAAGTTAGAATGTGTTTAGACCTGTGTCATCGTGAATGTGTTAGGCACGTGGTACACACCAATATTGAATAAACGCCCTGAATAAGACTGAGCATGTGGCTTCTCATTCTCCCATTAAACCATGTAAGATACTACAGCCGGGTTGTGTTGCGTTTCTGTAACAGAGTGTTTGTTATTCGGGCCTTCATTGTTGAGCGGCAGAAATTGGACAGTGATTACATAAGATCATCAAGACCGTCTTAGTGATGTGAAAGTGTAAGGCGATTGCTGCCATTCCTCCTTATCGCCCCCCTGCCGCCGTTAATCGCCCATAAGGCAATTGCTGCCACTCCTTCTTATCGCCCCCCTGCCGCCGTTAATCGCCCATAAGGCAATTGCTGCCACTCCTTCTTAGTTAAAACCCCCCACCTCCCCAACACACACATACATACACAAAAAAACTAATGGTTATTGGTAGTTTGGTAGAATAACTGATTCACTCATTATATCTGTAGTATTTCTTTAAGTGAGTAACGAGCTAAAACTATTGTCAGTGTTAATAAGTAGAGTTTACGTCAGTCATTTATTTTTAGTTATATTTGGTTAGGTTAAGGGAGGTGAACTCGGCTGAGTATAGTTCATATTAAACTTAATTCCATTCGATTTTGTTGTAACTGAAAATAACATATGAGTTCTGGCATTCTTTGTTAGGGTAAAAAATTATCGTTCGAATCTTAAGTATCGTTACAGAGAAGGCGGACTAAATCAAGTAAAAATTATACTAAGACACCATTATTATTTGTTATTATGAAAAAAACCGGTAAAGTCTTTGAGAATTTACACTCCTATATATATACGACTTTTTACATGATGGACTTAATACTGGAACAAATTCTAGTGAATTGGTTTATTCTCACAGCGGATGACACTTTTAATCACAAGAAACCATCCATCAGGCATCATCTGGCAAAACACCACCACTTCTTCTATTACTGTACCTTAGTGGCTTTTTTACTGGCCCTTCCGAAGAACTGCTCACTTATCTGGGCCTTCGGAGCTGAGAACAATCTAAAACAGTTGAGTTACGAGGTACACATGGGTGTGCGTGTGTGTGGACGTATGAGTTTTTATTAGTGTTGCCATTTTTTGTTTTCGCCCCACTGCTGCCATTAATCACATATAAGGCAATTGTTGCCATTTGTTGTTTTCGTCCCACTGCTGCCATTATTCACATATAAGGCAATTGTTGCCATTTTTTGTTTTCGCCCCACTGCTGCCATTAATCACATATAAGGCAATTGTTGCCATTTTTTGTTTTCGTCCCACTGCTGCCATTAATCACATATAAGGCAATTGTTGCCATTTTTTGTTTTCGTCCCACTGCTGCCATTAATCACATATAAGGCAATTGTTGCCATTTTTTGTTTTCGTCCCACTGCTGCCATTAATCACATATAAGGCAATTGTTGCCATTTTTTGTTTTCGCCCCACTGCTGCCATTAATCACATATAAGGCAATTGTTGCCATTTTTTGTTTTCGTCCCACTGCTGCCATTAATCACATATAAGGCAATTGTTGCCATTTTTTGTTTTCGTCCCACTGCTGCCATTAATCACATATAAGGCAATTGTTGCCATTTTTTGTTTTCGTCCCACTGCTGCCATTATTCACATATAAGGCAATTGTTGCCATTTTTTGTTTTCGCCCCACTGCTGCCATTATTCACATATAAGGCAATTGTTGCCATTTTTTGTTTTCGCCCCACTGCTGCCATTAATCACATATAAGGCAATTGTTGCCATTTTTTGTTTTCGCCCCACTGCTGCCATTAATCACATATAAGGCAATTGTTGCCATTTTTTGTTTTCGCCCCACTGCTGCCATTAATCACATATAAGGCAATTGTTGCCATTTTTTGTTTTCGTCCCACTGCTGCCATTATTCACATATAAGGCAATTGTTGCCATTTTTTGTTTTCGCCCCACTGCTGCCATTATTCATATATAAGGCAAATTGTTGCCATTTTTTGTTTTCGCCCCCTGCTGCCATTAATCACATATAAGGCAATTGTTGGCATATTTTGTTTTCGTCCCACTGCTGCCATTATTCACATATAAGGCAATTGTTGCCATTTTTAGTTTTTGCCCCACTGCTGCCATTAATCACATATAAGGCAATTGTTGCCATTTTTTGTTTTCGTCCCACTGCTGCCATTAATCACATATAAGGCAATTGTTGCCATTTTTTGTTTTCGTCCCACTGCTGCCATTATTCACATATAAGGCAATTGTTGCCATTTTTTGTTTTCGCCCCACTGCTGCCATTAATCACATATAAGGCAATTGTTGCCATTTTTGTTTTCGTCCCACTGCTGCCATTAATCACATATAAGGCAATTGTTGCCATTTTTGTTTCGTCCCTGCTGCCATTAATCACATATAAAAGGTGTTGCCATTTTTGTTTTCGCCCTGCTGTATTCATAAGGCAATTGTTGCCATTTTGTTTTTTACTGCTGCCATTAATCACATATAAGGCAATTGTTGCCATTTTTTTTTTAATCCCTGCTGCCATTAATCACATATAAGGCAATTGTTGCCATTTTGTTTCGTCCTGCTGCCATTAATCACATATAAGGCAATTTGCCATTTTTGTTTTCATCCCTGCTGCCATTATTCACATATAAGGCAATTGTTGCCATTTTTGTTTTCGTCCCACTGTGCTGCCATTAATCACATATAAGGCAATTGTTGCGCCATTTGTTTTCGTCCCACTGCTGCCATTAATCCTATAAGGCAATTGTTGCCATTTTTGTTTCGTCCCTGCTGCCATTATTCACATATAAGGCGTTGTTGCCATTTTTGTTTCGTCCACTGCATTAATCACATATAAGGCAATTGTTGCCATTTTTGTTTCGTCCCACTGCTGCCATTATTCACAAAAGGCGATGTTGCCATTTTTTGTTTTCGCCCCACTGCTGCCATTAATCACAGCAATTTGTTGCCATTTTGTTCGTCCCTGCTGCCATTATTACATATAAAATGGCCATTTTTGTTTTCGTCCCACTGCTGCCATTAATCACATATAGGGTAATTGTTGCCATTTTTGTTTTATCCCCTGCTGCCATTATTCACATAAGGCAATTGTTGCCATTTTTGTTTTGCCCTGCTGCCATTAATCATATAAGGCAATTGTTTTTTTGATTTCGTCCCTGCTGCTGTGCCGTTAATCGTCCCGTGCGGCGTTGCCTCCCTCATTCTTATGGCCTCCCTGCGCCGTTAATCGCCCATAAAGCGTTGCCGCCACTCATTCTTATGGCCCCTGCCGCCGTTAATAGCCCGTAAGCGTTGCGCCGACTCATTCTTATAGCCTCCTGCCGCGTTAATCGCCGTGAAGCGTTGCACGCCACTCATTCTTATGGCCCCTGCGCGTTAATCGCCTGTAAGGCGATTGCCGCCACTCATTCTTATGGCCTCCCTGCGCCGTTAATGCCCCGTAAAGCGTTGCCGCCTCATTCTTATGGCCCCCTGCCGCGTTATCGCCCGTAAGCGTTGCGCCACTCATTCTTTGGCCTCCCTGCCACGTTAATCCCGTAAAGCGTTGCGCCACTCATTCTTATGGCACCCTGCGTTAGCGTCCGTGAGGTGATTGCCGCCACTCATTCTTATGGCCCCCCTGCGCGTTAATCGCCCGTGAAGGCGTTACGCCACTCATTCTTATGGCCCCCTGCGCCGTTGTCGCCCGTAAGGCGTTGCCGCCACTCATTCTTATGGCCTCCCTGCGCCGTTAATCGCCCGTAAGCGTTGCCGCCACTCATTCTTATGCCCCCCTGCGCCGTTAATCGCCCGTGAGCGATTGCGCCACCATTCTAGCGCCTCCTGCCGTTAATTCCCCGTAAAGCGTTGCTGCCACTCATTCTTATGGCCTCCCTGCCGCGTTAATCGCCCGTAAAGCGGTGCTGCCACTCATTCTTGCCGCCTCTCCACGCCGTTAATTCGCCCGTAAAGCGTTACGCCACTCATTCTTATGGCCCCTGCCGCGTTAATAGCCCGTAGCGTTTCCGCCACTCATTCTTACCCCTGCGCCGTTAATAGCCGTAAACGTGCGCCACTCATTCTTTGGCCCCCTGCGCCGTTAATGTACAGCAAAGGCGTTACGCCACTCATTCTTATGGCCTCCCTGCACCGTTAATCGCCCATAAGCGTTACGCCAACTCATTCTATGGCCTCCCTGCCGCGTTAATCGCCCGTAAGGCGTTGCGCCACTCATTCTTATGGCCTCCCTGCGCGTTAATCGCCCGTGAGCGATTGCCGCCACTCATTCTTATCGCCCCCTGCGCGTTAATCGCCGTAAGGCGATTGCGCCACTCATTCTTATCGCCCCCCTGCCGCGTTATAGCCCGTAGGCGGTGCCACCACTCATTCTTATAGCCTCCCTGCCGTTAATTGTCCGTAAGGCGGTGCGCACTCATTCTTATGGCCTCCCTGCGCCCGTTAATCGCCCGTGAGAGCGTTGCCGCCACTCATTCTTATGGCCTCCTGCCGTTAATACGCCGTAAGGCGTTGCGCCCACTCATTTTATGGCCCCCTGCGTTAATGCGCCTGTAAGGCGTTACGCCACTCATTCTGTATTTATGCGCGCGTTAATCGCCCGTGAAGCGATTGCGCCACTCATTCTTATGGCCCCCCTGCGCCGTTAATCGCCGTGGGCCGTTGCCTCCACTCATTCTTCCCAGCGCCTCCCTCCGCAGTTAATGCGCCCGTAAGGCGTTACCGCCACTCATTCTTATGGCCTCCCTGCCGCGTTAATCGCCCGTAAGCGTTGCCTCACTCATTCTTATGGCGCCTCCCGCCGTTAATCGCCGTAAAGCGATTGCGCCACTCATTCTTATGGCCTCCTGCCGCGTTAATCGCCCGTGGCGTTGCGCCACTCATTCTTATGGCCCCCCCTGCCGCCGTTAATAAGCCCGTAAGCGGTACGCCACTCATTCTTATGGCCCCCTGCCGCCGTTAATGGCCTGTAAGCGGTACACTCATTCTTATGGCCTCCCCTGCGCCGTTAATCGCCCGTAAGCGTTGCGCCACTCATTCTTATGGCCCCCCTGCCGCCGTTGTCGCCCGTAAAGGCGTTGCCGCCACTCATTCTTATGGCCCCCTGCGCCGTTAATCGCCGTAAAGCGTTGCGCCACTCATTCTTATGGCCTCCCTGCGTGGTGTCGCCGTAAAGCGTTGCGCCTCCATTCTTGCCTCCCTGCGCCCGTTAATCGCCCGTAAAGGCGTTGCGCCACTCATTCTTATGGCCCCCTGCACGCCGTTAGTCGCGGTAAGGCGTTGCGCCACTTTCATTCTTATAGCCCCCCTGCCGCGTTATCGCCGTAAAGGCGTTGCCGCCTCATTCTTATAGCCTCCCTGCGCGTTAATCGCCCGTAAGTGATTGCACGCCACTCATTCTTATGGCCCCCTGCCGCGTTAATGGCCGTGAGGCGTTGCGCCACTCATTCTTATGGCCTCCCCACTGCGCCCGTTAATAGCCCGTGGCGTTGCGCCACTCATTCTTATTTAGCCCCCCTGCGCCGTATATCGCCCGTAAGCGTTACGCCCTCATTCTTATGGCTCCCTGCCGTTAATTTCCCGTAAAGCGTTGCCGCCACTCATTCTTATAGCCTCCCTGCGCCGTTAATCGCCCGTAAAGCGTTGCCGCCACTCATTCTTATGGCCTCCCCTGCCGCCGTTAATCGCCGCTGAGCGTTGCACCACTCATTCTTATGGCCCCCTGCACGCGTTAATGGGCCGTAAGGCGATTGCGCCACTCATTCTTATGGCCCCCTGACGCCGTTAATCGCCCGTAAAGGCGTTGCCCGCCACTCATTCTTATGGCCCCCTGCGCCGTTAATCGCCCGTAAGGCGGCGTTGCGCCACTCATTCTTATGGCCGCCCTGCGCGTTAATCGCCCGTAAAGGCGTTGCCGCCACTCATTCTTATGGCCTCCCTGCGCCGTTAATCGCCCGTGGCGTTGCGCCACTCATTCTTATAGCCCCCCCTCGCCCGTTAATAGCCGTAGGCGTTGCAACTCATTCTTATGCGCTCCCTGCCGCCGTTAATCCGCCCGTAAAGGCGTCGCCACTCATTCACCCCCTGCCGTTAATCGCCCGTGAGGCGTGGCGCCACTCATTCTTATTTCCCGCCGTTAATAGCCCGTAAAGCGTTACCGCCACTCGCCTCCTTTGCACGCCGTTATGTCGCCCGTAAGGCGTTACGCCACTCATTCTTATGGCCCCCTGCGCGGTTTCGCCCGTGGTAGCGCCACCATTCTTATGGCCCCCTGCGCCGTTAATCGCCCGTAAGGCGTTGCGCCACTCATTCTTATGGCCCCCTGCGCCGTTAATCGCCCGTGGGCGTTGCGCCACTCATTCTTGTGGCCCCCTGCGCGTTAATCGCCCGTGGGCGATTGCGCCACTCATTCTTATGGCCTCCCGCTGCGCGTTAATCGCCCGTGAAGGCGTTGCCGCCACTCATTCTTATGGCCTCCCTGCGCGTTAATCGCCCGTGAGCGTTGCCGCTTTTCTTATGGCCTCCCTGCGCCGTTAATCGCCCGTAAGGCGTTACGCCACTCATTCTTATGGCCTCCCTACGCCGTTAACGCCCGTGAAGCGTTGCCGCCACTCATTCTTATGGCCCCTGCCGCCGTTAATCGCCGTAAAAGGCGATTGCCGCCTCATTCTTATAGCCTCCCTGCGCCGTTAATCGCCCGTAAAGCGTTGCCGCCACTCCTTATGGCCCCCCTGGCGCCCGTTAATCGCCCGTAAGCGTTGCCGCCACTCATTCTTATGGCCTCCCTACGCGTTAATGCTTTCAGGCGTTGCGCCACTTCATTCTTATGGCCTCCCTGCGCCGTTAATCGCCCGTGGCGATTGCGCCACTCATTCTTATGGCCCCCCTGCAGGTTGTCGCCCTTAAAGGCGATGCCGCCACTCATTCTTATGGCCCCCCTGCGCGTTAGTCGCCTGTAGGCGTTGCCGCCACTCATTCTTATGGCCCCCTGCCGCGTTAATCGCCCGTAAAGCGTTGCCTACTCATTCTTATAGCCCCCTGCACTGGGTGTCGCCGTAGGCGATTGCGCCACTCATTCTTATGGCCCCTGCCTGCGTTGTTAACCCGTAAGGCGTTGCCGCCACTCATTCTTATATTCTGCCGCCGTTATTCGCCCGTAAACGTTGCGCCACTCATTCGCTTGGCCCCCCCTGCCGCCGTTAATCGCCCGTAGGCGTTGCCGCCACTTCATTCTTATGGCCCCTGCGCCGTTAATCGCCGTGAGCGTTGCGCCACTCTTATTGAGCCCCCTGCGCCGTTTCGCCCGTAAAGCGTTACGCCACTCATTCTTATGCGCCTCCTGCCGCCGTTAATCGCCCGTGGGCGTTGCCGCCACTCATTCTTGTCCCCCTGCGCGTTAATCGCTTTAGAGCGTTACGCCACTCATTCTTATAGCCCCCTGCGCCGTTAATCGCCCGTAAGGCGTTGCGCCCTCATTCTTATGGCCCCCCTGCCGCCGTTAATCGCCCGTGAAGGCGATTGCCGCCACTCATTCTTATGGCACTCCTGCCGTTAATCGCCGTGAGCGATTTGCCGCCACTCATTCTTATGGCCCCCTGCGCCGTTAATACATGGCGGCGTTGCCGCCCTTTCATTCTTATAGCCCCCCTGCCGCCGTTAAGACGCCCGTGGCGTTGCGCCACTCGTGCTGCCGCCTCCTGCCGCCGTTAGCCGCTTTGGCGTTGCGCCCACTGTTCTTATAGCCTCCCTGCATGGTGTCGCCCGTGAGCGTTGCCTCCTCATTCTTATGGCCCCCTGCGCGTTAATCGCCCGTAAGGCGTTACGCCACTCATTCTTATCGCCTCCCTGCCGCCGTGTCGCCGTAAGGCGATGCCGCCACTCATTCTTATGCCCCCTGCGCCGTTAATCGCCGTGAGCGTTGCCGCCACTCATTCTTATGGCCTCCCTGCCGCGTTAATCGCCCGTAGGGCGTTGCCTCACTCATTCTTATGGCCCTCCCTGCGCCCGTTAATCGCCCGTAAGGCGATGCCGCCACTCATTCTTATGGCCCCCTGCCGCCGTTAATCGCCGTAAACGTTGCCCTCATTCTTGGAGCCCCCTGCCGCCGTTAATCCGTGTGTTGCCGCCACTCATTCTTATCGCCTCTGCCGCCGTTAGTCGCCCGTAAGGGCGTTGCGCCTCATTCTTATCGCCCCCTGCTCATCGTTATCTGGCTGAGCATTGCCGCCACTCATTCTTATGGCCCCCCTCGCGCCGTTTAACGCCACGTAAGGCGGTGCCGCCACTTCATTCTTATGGCCTCCCTGCCGCCGTTAATCGCCCGTAAGAGCGATTGCCCACTCATTCTTATGGCCTCTGTCGCCGTCGCCCGTCGTTGACGCCACTCATTCTTATGGCCTCCTGCCGCCGGTTAATCGCCCGTAAGCGTTGCGCCACTCATTCTTATGGCCCCCCACGCGTTAATCGCCCGTAAGGCGTTGCGCCGCACTCATTCTTATTCGCATGGTGTCGCCGTAAGCGTTACCCACTCGTCTGCGCCCCTGCTTAGCATCGCCCGTGAGCGTTGCGCCACTCATTCTTATGGCCCTCCTGCGCGTTGATCGCCCGTGAGCGTTGCCGCACTCATTCTTATCGCCCTGCCGCCGTTGTCGCCCGTAGGCGTTGCCGCCACTTCTTTCTTTGGCCCCCCTGCGCGTTAATCGCCGTAAGGCGTTGCACCCCACTCATTCTTATCGCCTCCCTGCTGCCGTTAATCGCCGTCAGGCGATTGCCGCCACTTCATTCTTATGGCCCCCTGCCGCGTTATCGCCGTGGGCGTTGCCCCCTCATTCTGGCCCCCTGCCGCCGTTAATCGCCCGTAAAGCGTGCCGCCGCATTCTTATGGCCTCCCTGCGCGCCGTTGTCGCCGTAAGGCATTGCCGCCACTACGCTTATAGCGCTCCTGCGCGTTAATCGCCCTAAAGGCGTTGCACGCCACTCATTTATGGCCCCCTGCGCCGTTATCGCCCGTAAGGCGTTGCCGCCACTCATTCTTATGGCCTCCCTGCGCCGTTAATCGCCCGTAAGCGTTGCCGCCACTCTTCTTATAGCCCCTGCGCGTTAATCGCCCGTAAAGCGTTGCCGCCACTCATTCTTATGGCCTCCCCTGCGCGTTAATCGCCCGTGGCATTGCGCCACTCATTCTTATGGCCTCCTGCCGCCGTTAATCGCCGTAGCGTTGCCGCCACTCATTCTTATGGCCCCCTGCGCCGTTAATCGCCCGTAAGGCGTTGCGCCCACTCATTCTTATGGCCCCCCTGCCGCCGTTGTCGCCCGTAAGGCGATGCCGCCACTCATTCTTATGGCCCCCTGCACGGTTAATCGCCCGTAAGCGATTGCCGCCACTATTCTTATGGCCCCCCTCGCCGTTAATCGCCCGTAAGCGTTACGCCCTTTCATTCTTATGGCCCCCTGCGCCGTTAATCGCCCGTGGCGATTGCGCCACTCATTCTTGCCCTCCCTGCCGGTTAATCGCCGTGAGCGTTGCCGCCACTCCTTATGGCCTCCTGCCGCGTTAATCGCCCGTAAGGCGTTGCCGCCACTCATTCTTATGGCCTCCCTGCCGCCGTTATCGCCCGTAAAGGTGCCGCCACTCATTCTTATGGCCCCTGCGCGTTAATCGCCCGTAAAGGCGTTCGCCACTCATTCTTGGCCCCTGCCGCCGTTAATCGCCCGTAAGGCGTTGCCGCCACTCATTCTTATAGCCCCCTGCGTTAATCGCCCGTAAGGCGTTACGCCACTCATTCTTATGGCCTCTGCGCGTTAATCGGCCGTAAGGCGATTGCCGCCACTCATTCTTATGGCCCCCTGCCGCCGTTAATCGCCCGTAAGGCGTTGCGCCCACTCATTCTTATGGCCCCCTGCCGCCGTTAATCGCCCGTAGGCGATTGCCGCCACTCATTCTTATGGCTCCGCCGTTATCGCCCGTGAAGCGTTGCGCCACTATTCTTATGGCCCCCTGCGCCGTTAATCGCCGTAAGGCGATTACGCCACTCATTCTTATGGCCCCCTGCCCGTTAATCGCCCGTAAGGCGATTGCCGCCACTCATTCTTATGGCCTCCCTGCCCTTAATTGTCGCCCGTAAGGCGTTGCGCCCACTCATTCTTATGGCCCCCCTGCGCCGTTAATCGCCGTAAGCGTGCCTCCACTCATTCTTATAGCCCCCTGCCGCCGTTATCGCCGTGGCGTTGCGCCACTCATTCTTATCGCCCCCTGCGCCGTTAATCGCCGTAGGCGATTGCCCCGCACTCATTCTTATGCCCCTCTGCCGCTGTCGCCCGTAAGGCGTTGCCGCCACTATTCTTATGGCCCCCTGCCGTTAATCGCCCTGAGCGTTGCCGCCACTCATTCTTATCGCCCCCCTCGCGTTAATCGGCCGTGAGCGTTGCCGCCACTCATTCTTATGGCCCCCTGCCGCCGTTAATCGCCCGTGGCGTGCCGCCACTCATTCTTATGGCCCCCTGCGCCGTTAATCGCCCGTAAGAGCGATTGCGCCCACTACGCGGCCCCTGCGCCGTTAATCGCCCGTAAGGCGTTGCCGCCACTCATTCTTATGGCCCCCCTGCCGCCGTTAATCGCCCGTAAAGCGTTGCCGCCACTCATTCTTATGGCCTCCTGCGCCGTTAATCGCCCGTGGCGTTGCGCCACTCATTCTTATGGCCTCCCTGCCGCCGTTAATCGCCCGGTAAAGGCGATTGCCGCCACTCATTCTTATGGCCCCCCCGCCGTTAATCGCCCGTAAAGCGTTGCCGCCACTCATTCTTATGGCCTCCCTGCCGTTAATCGCCGTAAAGCGTTGCGCCACTCATTCTTATGGCCCCCCTGCGCGTTATCGCCCGTAGCGTTGCGCCACTCATTCTTGGCCTCCCTGCCGCCGTTATCGCCCGTGGCGTTTCGCCACTCATTCTTATGGCCCCTGCGCCGTTAATCGCCCGTAAGCGTTGCGCCACTCATTCTTATAGCCTCCCTGCCGCCGTTATCGCCCGTAGGCGATGCGCCACTCATTCTTATAGCCCCCTTGCCGCGTTAATCGCCGTGAGCGTTGCCGCCACTCATTCTTATGGCCCCCCTGCCGCCGTTATCGCCGTAAGCGTTGCCGCACTCATTCTTATGGCCCCCTGCATGGGTGTCGCCCGTAAGGCGTTGCGCCACTCATTCTCATAGCCCCCTGCCGCCGTTAATCGCCCGTGGGCGTTGCGCCACTCATTATGGCCCCCCTGCGCGTTATCGCCCGTAAGGCGTTGCCGCCACTCATTCTTATCGCCTCCCTCCGCCGTTAATCGCCCGTAAGGCGTTGCGCCACTCATTCTTATGGCCCCCCTGCGCGGTTGTCGCCCGTAAGGCGATTGCCGCCACTCATTCTTATGGCCTCCCTGCCGCCGTTATCGCCCGTGGCGTTGCCGCCACTCATTCTTATGGCCCCCCTGCGCCGTTAATCGCCGTAAAGGCGATTGCGCGCACTCATTCTTATGGCCCCCCTGCGCGTTAATCGCCGTGAGCGTTGCCGCCACTCATTCTTATGGCCCCTTGCCGCCGGTAATCGCCCGTAAGGCGTTGCCGCCACTCATTCTTATGGCCCCCTGCCGCCGTTAATCGCCCGTAAGGCGATTGCCGCCACTCATTCTTTGGCCCCCTGCCGCCGTTAATCGCCCGTAAGCGTGCCGCCACTCATTCTTATGGCCCCTGCGCCGTTATCGCCCGTAAGGCGTTGCGCCACTCATTCTTATAGCCCCCTGCGCCGTTAATCGCCCGTAAAGCGTTGCGCCACTCATTCTTATGGCCTCCCCTGCGCGTTAATCGCCCGTAAGCGTTTTCGTCTTATGGCCCCCTTGCCGCCGTTAATCGCCCGTAAAGGCGTTGCGCACTCATTCTTATGGCCCCCTGCGCCGTTAATCGCCCGTGGCGTTGCGCATTCTTATGGTCCCCGCCGTTATCGCCCGTGGCGTTGCCGCCACTCATTCTTATCGCCCCCCTGCCGCCGTTAATCGCCCGTAACGTTGCCGCCACTCATTCTTATCGCCCCTGCGCCGTTAATCGCCCGTAAAGGCGTTGCGCCACTCATTCTTATGGCCCCCCTGCCCGCGTTATTCGCCCGTGAGCGTTGCGCCACTCATTCTTATGGCCCCCTGCCGCCGTTAATCGCCCGTGGCGTGCCGCCACTCATTCTTATGGCCTCCCCTGCGCCGTTAATCGCCGTAAGCGTTGCGCCACTCATTCTATGGCCTCCCTGCCGCCGTTATCGCCCGTAAGGCGTTGCGCCACTCATTCTTATGGCCTCCCCTGCATGATGTCGCCGTAAGGCGTTGCCCCCTCATTCTTATGGCCCCCTGCGCCGTTAATCGCCGTAAGGCGTTGCCGCCACTCATTCTTATGGCCCCCTGCGCCCGTTAATCGCCCGTAAGGCGTTGCGCCACTCATTCTTATGGCCTCCCCTGCGCGTTAATCGCCCGTAAGGCGTTGCCGCCACTCATTCTTATGGCTCCCTGCCGCGTTAATCGCCGTGAGCGTTGCGCCACTCATTCTTATGGCCTCCTGCGCGTTAATCGCCCGTAAAGCGTTGCCGCCACTCATTCTTATGGCCCCCCCTGCGCCGTTATCGCCGTAGGCGTTGCCGCCACTCATTCTTATGGCCTCCCTGCCGCCGTTAATCGCCCGTGGCGTTGCGCCACTCATTCTTATCGCCCCCTGCGCGTTAATCGCCCGTGAAGCGTTGCGCCACTCATTCTTATGGCTCCCTGCGTTAATCGCCCGTGGCGTTGCCGTCACTCTTATGGCCCCCTGCCGTTAATCGCCGTAGGCGTTGCCGCCACTCATTCTTATGGCCCCTGCCGCCGTTAATCGCCCGTGGCGTTGCCGCACTCATTCTTATGGCCTCCCTGCGCCGTTAATCGCCCGTAAAGCGTTTCGCCACTCATTCTTATGGCCCCTGCCGCCGTTAATCGCCCGTAGGCGATTGCCGCCACTCATTCTTTGGCCCCCTGCATGGGTAATCTCCCGTCAAGCGTTGCGCCACTCATTCTTATGGCCCCCTGCAGGTTAATCGCCCGTAAGCGTTGCGCCACTCATTCTTATGGCCTTCCTGCCGTTAATCGTCCCGTAAAGCGTTGCACGCCACTCATTCTTATGGCCCCCCTGCGCGTTAATCGCCCGTAAGGCGTTGCCGCCACTCATTCTTATGGCCCCCTGCCGCCGTTAACGCCCGTAAGCGTTGCGCCACTCATTCCTTGGCCCCCTGCCGCCGTTAATCGCCGTAAGGCGTTGCGCCACTCATTCTTATGGCCCCCTGCCGCCGTTAATCGCCCGTAAGGCGTTGCGCCACTCATTCTTATGGCCCCCTGCCGCGTTAATCGCCCGTAAGGCGTTGCCGCTCATTCTTATGGCCCCCTGCGCGCCGTTAATTCGCCCGTAAGGCGTTGCGCCACTCATTCTTATGGCCCCCCCGCCGTTAATCGCCCGTAAAGGCGTTGCGCCACTCATTCTTATGGCCCCCTGCCGCCGTTAATCGCCGTAAAGCGTTGCGCCACTCATTCTTATGGCCTCCTTGCGCGCGTTAATCCGCCGTAGCGTTGCGCCCACTCATTCTGGCCCCTGCCGCCGTTAATCGCCCGTAAGCGTTGCGCCACTCATTCTTATGGCCTCCCCTGCGCCGTTAATCGCCCGTAAGGCGTTGCGCCACTCATTCTTATGGCCCCCTGCGCCGTTAATCGCCCGTAAAGGCGTTGCCGCCACTCATTCTTATGGCCCCTGCCGCCGTTAATCGCCCGTAAGGCGTTGCCGCCACTCATTCTTATGGCCCCTGCTGCGTTAATCGCCCGTAAAGCGTTGCGCCACTCATTCTTATCGCCTCCCTGCCGCCGTTAATCGCCCGTAAGCGTTGCCGCCACTCATTCTTATGGCCCCTCTGCGCCGTTAATCGCCGCAAGGCGTTGCGCCCACTCATTCTTATGGCCCCCCTGCCGCCGTTAATCGCCCGTAAGGCGTTGCCGCCACTCATTCTTATAGCCCCCTGCCGCGTTAATCGCCCGTGGCGTTGCCCCACTCATTCTTATGGCCCCCCTGCGCCGTTAATCGCCCGTAAGGCGATTGCCGCCACTCATTCTTATGGCCTCCTGCCGCCGTTAATCGCCGCGTAAAGCGATTGCGCCACTCATTCTTATGGCCCCCTGCCGCCGTTAATCGCCGTAAGGCGTTGCCACCACTCATTCTTATCGCCTCCCTGCCGCGTTGTCGCCGTAAGCGTTCGCCTCAATGGCCCCCCGCCGTTAATCGCCCGTAAGGCGTTGCCGCCACTCATTCTTATGGCCCCCACGCCGTTAATCGCCCGTAAGGCGTTGCCGCCACTCATTCTTATGGCCCCCTGCGCGTTAATCGCCCGTAAGGCGTTGCGCCACTCATTCTTATGGCCTCCTGCGCCGTTAATCGCCCGTAGCGTGCACCACTCATTCTTATGGCTCCCCTGCCGCCGTTAATCGCCCGTAAGGCGATTGCCTACTCATTCTTATCGCCTCCCCTGCCGCCGTTAATCGCCCGTAAGGCGTTACCGCCACTCATTCTTAGCCCCCTGCCGCGTTAATCGCCCGTAAAGCGTTGCCGCCACTCATTCTTATGGCCTCCCTGCGCGTTAATCGCCCGTAAGGCGTTGCGCCACTCATTCTTATGGCCCCCCTGCCGCCGTTAATCGCCCGAGCGTTGCGCCCTTCATTCTTATGGCCTCCTGCCGCCGTTAATTCGCCGTAGAGCGTTGCCGCCACTCATTCTTATGGCCCCCCTGCCGCCGTTAATCGCCGTAAGGCGATGCGCCCTCATTCTTATGGCCCCCTGCGCCGTTAATCGCCCGTAAGGCGTTGCCGCCACTCATTCTTATGGCCCCCTGCCGCGTTAATCGCCCGTAAGCGTTGCCGACTCATTCTTATGGCCCCCTGCCGCCGTTAATCGCCGTGAGCGTTGCGCCACTCATTCTTATGGCCCCCCTGCCGCGTTAATCGCCGTAAAGGCGTTGCCACTCATTCTTATGGCCCCCTGCCGGTGTCGCCGTAAGGCGTTGCCGCCACTCATTCTTATGGCCCCCTGCCGCGTTAATCGCCCGTAAGGCGTTGCGCCACTCATTCTTATCGGCCCCCCTGCGCCGTTAATCGCCCGTGAAGGCGTTGCCGCCACTCATTCTTATGGCCTCCCTGCGCCGTTGTATCGCCCGTAAGCGTTGCCGCCACTCATTCTTATGGCCCCCCTGCCGCCGTTAATCGCCCGTAGGCGTTGCCTACTCATTCTTATGGCCCCCCCTGCGCCGTTAATCGCCCGTAAGGCGTTGCCGCCACTCATTCTTATCGCCTCCCTGCCGCCGTTAATCGCCCGTAAGGCGTTGCACGCCACTCATTCTTATGGCCTCGCACGCCTTAATTCGCCCGTAAGGCGTTGCCGCCACTCATTCTTATGGCCCCCTGCGGCCGTTAATCGCCCGTAAGGCGTTGCGCCACATTCTTATGGTCCCCGCCCGTTATCGCCCGTGAGACGTTGCCGCCACTCATTCTTATCGCCCCCCTGCATTATCGCCCGTGAGCGTCGCCACTCATTCTTATCCCCCTGCGCCCGTTAATCGCCGTAAGCGTTACGCCACTCATTCTTATGGCCCCCTGCCGCCGTTAATCGCCGCGGCGTTGCACGCCCCTCATTCTTATGGCCCCCTGCCGGTTAATCGCCCGTAGGCGATTGCCGCCACTCATTCTTATGGCCTCCCTGCGCGTTATCCACCGTAAGCGTTGCGCGCCACTCATTCTTATGGCCTCCTGCCGCGTTAATCGCCGTAAGCGTTGCCGCCACTCATCTTATGCGCTCCCCTGCGCCGTTAATCGCCGTGAGCGTTGCGCCACTCATTCTTATGGCCCCCTGCACGCCGTTAATGCGCCCGTAAGGCGTTGCGCCACTCATTCTTATGGCCCCCTGCGCCGTTAATCGCCGTAAGGCGTTGCGCCACTCATTCTTATGGCCTCCCTGCGCCGTTATTGCGCCGTAAGGCGTTGCGCCACTCATTCTTATAGCCCCCTGCGCCGTTTATCGCCCGTAAACGTTGCGCCACTCATTCTTATGGCCTCCCTGCCGCCGTTAATCGCCCGTGGCGTTGCGCCACTCATTCTTATGGCCCCTGCCTGCCGTTAATCGCCGGAAGGCGATTGCCGCCACTCATTCTTATCGCCTCCTGCCGCCGTTAATCGCCCGTAGGCGTTGCCCACTCATTCTTATGGCCCCCTGCCGCCGTTAATCGCCCGTGAGCGTTGCCGCCACTCATTCTTATGGCTCCTGCCGTTAATGCGGCAGGCGTTGCGCCACTCATTCTTATGCCCCCTGCCGCCGTTAATCGCCGTGAGCGTTGCGCCACTCATTCTTATGGCCCCTGCGCGGGTTAATCGCCCGTAAGGCGTTGCGCCACTCATTCTTGTATGGCCCCTGCCGGTTTCGCCCGTGAAAGCGTTGCCGCCACTCATTCTTATGGCCTCCTGCGCCCGTTAATCGCCACGTAAGCGTGCCGCTCATTCTGCGCCCCCCTGCCGCCGTTAATCGCCGGGCGATGGCGTTCGCCACTCATTCTTATGGCCTCCTGCGCGTTAATAGCCGTGGCGTTGCCACACTCATTCTTATGGCCCCCTGCGCCGTTAATCGCCCGTAAGGCATTGCCGCCACTCATTCTTATGGCCCCCTGCCGTTAATCCGTAAAGGCGTTGCCGCCACTCATTCTTATCGCCCCCCTGCGCCGTTAATCGCCCGTAAAGCGTCACGCCACTCATTCTTATCGCCCCCTGCCGCCGTTAATGTCGCGTAAAGCGTGCCTACTCATTCTTATGGCCCCCCCTGCGTTAATCGCCCGTGAGGCGTTGCCACTCATTCTTATAGGCCCCCCTGCGCCGTTAATCGCCCGTGAAGGCGTTGCGCCCACTCATTCTTATGGCCCCCCTGCGCCGTTAATCGCCCGTGAGCGTGCCGCCACTCATTCTTATGGCCCCCTGCCGCATGGTTAACCCGTAGGCGATGCCGCCACTCATTCTTATGGCCTCCTGCACTTGGGTGTCGCCGTAAGCGGGTACGCCACTCATTCTTATGGCCCCTGCGCCGTTAATCGGCGTAAAGCGTTGCCGCCACTCATTCTTATGGCCTCCCTGCCGCCGTTAATCGCCGTTAAACGTTGCGCCACTCATTCTTATGGCCCCCTGCGCCGTTAATCGCCCGTAAGCATTGCCCACTCATTCTTATCGCCTCCCTGCGCGTTTCGCCGTAAGCGTTGCGCACTCATTCTTATAGCCCCCTGCCGCCGTTAATCGCCCGTAAAGCGTTGCGCCCACTATTCTTATGGCCCCCTGCCGCCGTTAATCGCCGTAAGCGTTGCCGCCATTCTTATGGCCCCCTGCCGCCGTTATCGCCCGTAGAGCGATTGCGCCACTCATTCTTATCGCCTCCCTGCCGCGGTTATCGCCCGTAAGGCGTTGCGCCCACTCGTCTTATGGCCCCCCTGCGCCGTTAATAGCCGTAAGGCGTTGCCCACTCATTCTTCGCCAGCCCCCCTGCGCCGTTAATCGCCCGTGGGGCGGTGCCCGCCACTCATTCTTATGGCCCCCTGCCGCCGTTGTCGCCCGTAAGGCGACCGCCCTCATTCTTATGCCCCCTGCCGTTTCGCCCGTAAGGCGTTGCGCCACTCATTCTTATGGCCCCCTGCGCGCCGTTAATCGCCCGTGGCGTTGCGCCACTCATTCTTATGGCCCCCTTGCGCGTTAATCGCCCGTAAAGCGTTGCCGCCACTCATTCTTATGGCCCCCCTGCCGCCGTTAATCGCCCGTAAGCGTGCGCCACTCATTCTTATGGCTCCCCCGTTAATCGCCCGTAAGCGTTGCGCCACTCATTCTTATCGCCCCCCTGCCGCCGTTAATTCGTGTCACGTTCCGCCACTCATTCTTATGGCCCCCTGCCGCCGTTAATCGCCCGTAAAGGCGTTGCCGCATCATTCTTATGGCCCCTGCCTGCCGTTAATCGCCCGAGGTGCCGCCACTCATTCTTATGCCCCCCTGCGCGTTGTTAATCGCCCGTGAGCGTTGCCGCCACTCATTCTTATGGCCTCCCTGCGCCGTTAATCGCCCGTAGGCGATTGCGCCACTCATTCTTATGGCCTCCTGCGCGTTAATCGCCCGTGGCGTTGCCGCACTCATTCTTATGGCCCCTGCCGTTAATCGCCGTAAGGGTTGCCTCACTCATTCTTTATTGCTCGCCGTTATCGCCGTAAGCGTTGCCGCCACTCATTCTTAGCCCCCCTGCCGCCGTTAATCGCCCGTAGGCGTTGCCGCCACTCATTCTTATCGCCTCCCCTGCCGCGTTAATCGCCCGTAAAGGCGTTGCGCCACTCATTCTTATGGCCTCCCTGCTGCGTTAATCGCGCCCGTAAGGCGATTGCCGCCACTCATTCTTATGGCCTCCCTGCCGCCGTTAATCGCCCGTAAGGCGTTACGCCACTCATTCTTATGGCCCCCTGCCGCCGTTAATGTCGCCCGTAAAGGCGATTGCCGCCACTCATTCTTATGGCCTCCCTGCCGTTAATCGCCCGTAAGGCGTTACGCCACTCTTCTATGGCCCCCTGCGCCGTTAATCTCGCCGTAAGGCGTTGCGCCACTCATTCTTATGGCCCCCCTGCCGCCGTTAATCGCCCGTAAGGCGTTGCCGCCACTCATTCTTATGGCCTCCCCTGCGCGTTAATCGCCCGTAAGGCGTTGCCGCCACTCATTCTTATGCGCCCCCTGCGCCGTTAATGTCGCCCGTAGGCGATTGCCGACTCATTCTTATCGCCTCCCTGCCGCCGTTAATCGGCGTAGGCGTTGCCGCCACTCATTCTTATGGCCTCTGCGCCGTTAATCGCCCGTGAGCGTTGCCGCCACTCATTCTTATGGCCCCCCTGCCGTGGTGTCGCCCGTAGGCGATTGCCGCCACTCATTCTTATGGCCCCTCACGCCCGTTAATCGCCCGTAAGGCGTTACCGCCACTCATTCTTATGGCCCCCCTCTGCCGCCGTTAATCGCCCGTAGGCGTTGCCGCCACTCATTCTTATGGCCCCCCTGCGCCGTTAATCGCCCGTGGCGTTGCGCCACTCATTCTTATGGCCCCTGCGCCGTTAATCGCCCGTAAGGCGTTGCGCCACTCATTCTTATGGCCTCCCTGCCGCCGTTAATCGCCCGTAAGGCGTTGCCGCCACTCATTCTTATGCCCTCCCTGCGCGTTAATCGCCCGTAAGCGTTGCGCCACTCATTTATGGCCCCCTGCGCGTTAATCGCCCGTAAGGCGTTGCCGCCACTCTTCTTATGGCCCCCCTGCGCCGTTAATCGCCCGTGAAGGCGTTGCCGCTCATTCTTATCGCCTCCTGCGCCCGTTAATCGCCCGTAAGGCGATTGCCGCCACTCATTCTTATGGCCCCCCTGCGCTGTTAATCGCCCGTGGGCGTTGCCGCCACTCATTCTTATGGCCCCCTGCCGCCGTTGTCGCCCGTAAGGCGATTGCCGCCACTCATTCTTATGGCCCCCTGCCGCCGTTAATCGCCCGTAAGGCGTTGCGCCACTCATTCTTATGGCCTCCCTGCGCCGTTAATCGCCCGTAAAGCGTTGCGCCACTCATTCTTATGGCCCCCTGCCGCCGTTAATCGCCGTAAGGCGATTGCGCCACCTCATTCTTATGGCCCCCCTGCCGTTAATCGCCCGTAAGGCGTTGCCGCCACTCATTCTTATGGCCTCCCTGCGCCGTTAATCGCCGTAAGGCGATTGCCGCCACTCATTCTTATGGCCCCCTGCCGCCGTTATCGCCCGTAAAGGCGTTGCCGCTATTTACGCGTTATCGGCCGTCCACTCATTCTTATGGCCTCCCCGTTAATCGCCCGTAAGGCGTTGCGCCACTCATTCTTATGGCCCCCTGCGCCGTTATCGCCCGTAAAGCGTTGCCGCCACTCATTCTTATGGCCCTCCCTGCCGTTAATCGCCCGTAAGCGTTGCCACTCATTCTTATGGTCCCCTTGCACGCCGTTAATCGGCCGTAAACGCCGCCACTCATTCTTATGGCCTCCTGCCGCCGTTAATCGCCCGTGGGCGATTGCCGCCACTCATTCTTATGGCCCCTGCCGCCGTTAATCGCCCGTAAGGCGTTGCCGCCACTCATTCTTATGGCCCCTGCCGCCGTTAATCGCCCGTGGGCGATTGCCGCCACTCATTCTTATGGCCTCCCCTGCATGGTGTCGCCCGTAAGGCGTTGCGCCACTCATTCTTATGGCCCCCTGCGCCGTTAATCGCCCGTAAGGCGATTGCGCCACTCATTCTTATGGCCCCCTGCCGTTAATCGCCCGTAAGGCGTTGCCGCCACTCATTCTTATCGCCTCCCTGCGCCGTTAATCGCCGTAAGGCGATTGCCGCCACTCATTCTTATGGCCCCCCTGCCGCGTTAATGCGCCCGTAAGGCGTTGCCGCGCCACTCATTCTTATGGCCCCTGCCGCCGTTAATCGCCCGTAAGGCGATTGCCGCCACTCATTCTTATGGCCCCCTGCGCCGTTAATCGCCCGTGGCGTTGCCGCCATTCTTATGGGCCTCCCTGCGCCGTTAATCGCCCGTGGGCGTTGCGCCACTCATTCTTATGGCCTCCTGCCGCCGTTAATCGCCCGTAAGGCGTTGCCGCCACATTCTTATGGCCCCCTGCCTGTTAATTCGCCGTAAGGTGCGCCACTCATTCTTATGGCCTCCTGCCGCCGTTAATCGCCCGTAAGGCGTTGCGCCACTCATTCTTATGGCCCCCTGCCGTTATCGCCCGTGAGCGTTGCCGCCACTCATTCTTATAGCCCCCTGCCGCCGTTATTCGCCCGTAGAGCGTTGCCGCCACTATTCTTATGGCTCCGCGCCGTTAATCGCCCGTAGCGTTGCCGCCACTCATTCTTATGGCCTCCCTGCCGCCGTTAATCGCCCTTAAGGCGATTGCCGCCACTCATTCTTATGGCCCCCCTACCGCCATTAATCGCCCGTAAGGCGATTGCCACCACTCATTCTTATGGCCCCCCTACCGCCGTTAATCGTCCGTAAGGCGATTGCCGCCACTCATTCTTATGGCCTTCCTGCCGCCGTTAATCGCTTGTAAGGCGATTGCCGCCACTCATTCTTATGACCTCCCTGCCGCCGTTAATCGCCCGTAAGGCGATTGCCGCCACTCATTATTATGGCATCCCTGCCGCCGTTAATCGCCCGTAAGGCGATTGCGCCACTCATTCTTATGGCCCCCTGCGCCGTTAATAGCCCGTAAAGGCGATTGCCGCCACTCATTCTTATCGCCTCCCCTGCCGCCGTTATTTCCCGTGGTGGTGCGCCACTCATTCTTATAGCCCCTGCGCCGTTGTCACCGTAAGGCGATTGCACGCCACTCATTCTTATGGCCCCCTACCGCCGTTAATCGCCCGTAAGGCGATTGCGCCACTCATTCTTGGCCCCTGCGCCGTTATCGCCCGTGGCGTTACGCCACTCATTCTTATGGCCTCCTGCGCCGTTGGCGTCGCCGTAAAGCGTTACGCCCACTCATTCTTATGCCTCCCTGCACCGTTAATCGCCCGTAAGGCGTTGCCTGCACTCGCTTATCGCCTCCCTGCCGCCGTTAATCGCCCGTAAGGCGAATGCGCCCACTCATTCTTATGGCCCCCCCTGCGCGTTAATCGCCCACGTTAGGCGATTGCCGCCCTCATTCTTATGGCCTCCCTGCCGCCGTTAATTGCCCGTGGGCGATTGCCGCCACTCATTCTTATGGCCTCCCTGCCGCCGTTAATCGCCCGTAAGGCGATTGGCGCCACTCATTCTTATGGCCCCACTGCCACCGTTAATCGCCCGTAAGGCGATTGCCGCCACTCATTCTTATGGCCCCCCTGCCGCCGTTAATCGCCCGTAAGGCGATTGCCGCCACTCATTCTTATGGCCTCCCTGCCGCCGTTAATCGCCCGTAAGGCGATTGCTGCCACTCATTCTTATGGCCTCCTTGCCGCCGTTAATCGCCCGTAAGGCGATTGCCGCCACTCATTCTTATGGCCCCCCTGCCGCCGTTAATCGCCCGTAAGGCGATTGCCGCCACTCATTCTTATGGCCCCCCTGCCGCCGTTAATCGCCCGTAAGGCGATTGCCGCCACTCATTCTTATGGCCTCCCTGCCGCCGTTAATCGCCCGTAAGGCGATTGCCGCCACTCATTCTTATCGCCCCCCTGCCGCCGTTAATCGCCCGTAAGGCGATTGCCGCCACTCATTCTTATGGCCTCCGTGCCACCGTTAATCGCCCGTAAGGCGATTGCCACCACTCATTCTTATGGCCCCCCTGCCGCCGTTAATCGCCCGTAAGGCGATTGCCGCCACTCATTCTTATCGCCTCCCTGCCGCCGTTAATCGCCCGTAAGGCGATTGCCGTCACTCATTCTTATCACCCCCCTGCCGCCGTTAATCGCCCGTAAGGCGATTGCCGCCACTCATTCTTATCGCCCCCCTGCCGCCGTTAATCGCCCGTAAGGCGATTGCCGCCACTCATTCTTATTGCCCCTATGCCGCCATTAATCGCCCATAAGGCGATTGACGCCACTCATTCTTATCGCCCCCCTACCGCCGTTAATTGCCCATAAGGCGATTGCTGTCACTCATTCTTATTGCCTTCCTGCCGCTATTAATCGCCCATAAGCCGATTGCCGCCACTCATTGTTATCGTCCCCCTGCTGCCGTTAATCAGCCGTAAGGCGATTGCTGCCACTCATTCTTATTGTCCCCCTGCCGCCGTTAATCGCCGTAAAGGCGTTGCGCCACTCATTCTTATATATTTCCTACGCGTTAATCGCCCGTGAAGGCGTTGCCGCCACTCATTAATATGGCCCCTGCCGCGTTATTTAAGCCGCGGGCGATTACGCCCTCATTCTTATGGCCCCCTACGCGTTCGCCGCCCGTAGACGTTGCGCCACTCATTGCTGGCCCCCTGCAGCGTTAATCGCCCGTAAGGCGATTGCCGCCACTCATTCTTATGGCCCCCTGCCGCCGTTAATCGCCCGTAAGGCGATTGCCGCCACTCATTCTTATCGCCTCCCTGCCGCCGTTATTCGCCCGTAAGGCAATTGCCGCCACTCATTCTTATCGCCCCCCTGTCGCCGTTAATCGCCCGTAAGGCGATTGCCGCCACTCATTCTTATGGCCCCCCTGCCGCCGTTAATCGCTCGTAAGGCGATTGCCGCCACTCATTCTTATCGCCTCCCTGCCGCCGTTAATCGCCCATAAGGCGATTGCCGCCACTCATTCTTATGGCCCCCCTGCCGCCGTTAATCGCCCATAAGGCGATTGCGGCCACTCATTCTTATGGCCTCCCTGCCGCCGTCAATCGCCCGTAAGGCGATTGCCGCCACTCATTCTTATGCCCTCCCTGCCGCCGTTAATCGCCCGTAAGGCGATTGCCGCCACTCATTCTTATGGCCTCCCTGCCGCCGTTAATCGCCCGTAAGGCGATTGCCGCCACTCATTCTTATCGCCTCCCTGCCACCGTTAATCGCCCTTAAGGCGATTGCCGCCACTCATTCTTATCGCCCCCTGCCGCCGTTAATCGCCCGTAAGGCGATTGCCGCCACTCATTCTTATGGCCCCCCTGCCGCCGTTAATCGCCCGTAAGGCGATTACCGCCTCATTCATGGCCTCCCTGCCCGCGTTAATTTACCCGTAAGCGATTCCGCCACTCGTTCTTATGGCCTCCCTGCGCGTTAATTGCCGTAAGGCGGTGCCGCCACTCGTGCTATGGCCCCCTGCCACCGTTAATCGCCCGTAAGGCGATTGCCGCCACTCGTTCGTATGGCCCCCCTGCCGCCGTTAATCGCCCGTAAGGCGATTGCCGCCACTCGTTCTTATGGCCTCCCTGCCGCCGTTAATCGCCCGTAAGGCGATTGCCGCCACTCATTCTTATGGCCTCCCTGCCACCGTTAATCGCCCGTAAGGCGATTGCCGCCACTCATTCTTATGGCCTCCCTGCTGCCGTTAATCGCCCGTAAGGCGATTGCCGCCACTCATTCTTATGGCCCCCCTGCCGCCGTTAATCGCCCGTAAGGCGTTGCGCCACTCATTCTTATGGCCTCCCTGCCGCGTTAATCGCCCGTAAGGCGTTGCCGCCACCATTCTTATGGCCCCCTGCCGCCGTTAATCGCCCGTAAGCGTTGCCGCCACTCTTCTTATAGCCCCCCTGCGCCCGTTAATCGCCCGTAAGCGTTGCCGCCACTCATTCTTATCGCCTCCTGCGCCGTTAATCGCCCGTAAAGCGTTGCCGCCACTCATTCTTATAGCCCCTCTGCGCTGTTAATCGCCGTAAAGGCGTTGCCGCCACTCATTCTTATGGCCCCCTCGCCGTTAATCGCCCGTAAAGCGTTACCGCCACTCATTCTTATGGCCCCCCTGCCGCGTTATCGCCCGTAAGCGTGTGCCGCCACTCATTCTTATGGCCCCCTGCGCCCGTTAATGCGCCCGTGGCGTTGCACCCACTCATTCTTATGGCCCCCGTGCCGTTAATCGCCCGTAGGCGTTGCACGCCACTCATTCTTATGGCCCCCCTGCCGTTAATCGGCCGTAAAACGTTGCCGCCTCATTCTTATGGCCTCCCTGCCGCCGTTAATCGCCCGTAAGGCGTTGCCGCCACTCATTCTTGGCCCCCCTGCCGCCGTTAATCGCCCGTAAAGGCGTTGCGCCACTCATTCTTATGGCCCCCCTGCCGCCGTTAATCGTAAAGCGTTGCCGCCACTCATTCTTATGGCCCCCCTCCCGCCGTTAATCGCCCGTAAAGCGTCCACCCTCATTCTTATCGCCCCTGCCGCCGTTAATCGCCCGTGGCGTTGCCGCCACTCATTCTTATGGCCCCCCTGCCGCCGTTAATCGCCGTGGGCGTTGCCGCCACTCATTCTTATGGCCCCCCTGCCGCCGTTAATCGCCCGTAGACGTTGCCGCCACTCATTCTTGGCCTCCTGCCGCCGTTAATCGCCCGTGAGCGATTGCCGCCACTCATTCTTATGGCCCCCCTGCCGTGGTTAATCGGCCGTAAGGCGTTGCCGCCACTCATTCTTATGGCCCCCTGCGCCCGTTAATCGCCCGTAAGCGTTGCCGCCACTCATTCTTATGGCCCCCTCGCCGTTATCACGCCGTGAGGCGTCCGCCCACTCATTCTTATGGCCCCCTGCGGCGTTATTGCGCCCGTAAAGGCGTTACCGCCACTCATTCTTATGGCCCCCTGCGCCCGTTAATCGCCCGTAAGGGCGTTGCCGCCACTCATTCTTATGGCCCCCTGCGCCCGTTAATCGCCCGTAAGGCGTTGCCGCCACTCATTCTTATGGCCTCCTGCCGCCGTTAATCGCCCGTAAGGCGTTGCGCCACTCATTCTTGGCCCCCCTGCGGCCGTTAATCGCCCGTAGGCGTTGCCGCCACTCATTCTTATTTCATCCGCCGTGTCCGCCCGTAAAGCGTTGCCGCCACTCATTCTTATAGCCTCCCTGCGCGCCGTTGTCGCCCGTAAAGCGTTGCGCCACTCATTCTTATGGCCCCCTGCCGCCGTTATCGCCGTAAACGGTGCCGCCACTATTCTTATGGCCCCCCTGCGCCGTTAATCGCCCGTAAAGGCGTGCCCCCTCATTCTTATGGCCCCCTGCGGCGTTAATCGCCCGTAAGGCGTTACGCCACTCATTCTTATGGCCCCCTGCCGTTGTCGCCGTAAAGCGTTGCCGCCACTCATTCTTATGGCCCCCTTGCGCCGTTAATCGCCCGTAAGCGTTGCGCCACTCATTCTTATGGCCCCCTGCCGCCGTTAATCGCCGTGGCGTTACGCCACTCATTCTTATGGCCCCCCTGCGCCGTTAATCGCCGTAAGCGTTGCCGCCACTCATTCTTATGGCCTCCTGCCGCCGTTAATCGCCCGTAAAGCGTTACGCCACTCATTCTTATGGCCTCCCTGCGCCGTTAATCGCCCGTAAAGCGTGCGCCACTCATTCTTATGGCCCCCTGCCGCCGTTAATCGCCCGTAAAGCGTGCCGCCACTCATTCTTATGGCCTCCCTGCGCGTTATCGCCCGTAAGCGTGCGCCCACTCATTCTTATGGGCCCCCTGCGCCTTTAATCGCCCGTAAGGCGTTGCCGCCACTCATTCTTATGGCCTCCCTGCACGCCGTTAATCGCCCGTGGAGCGTTGCCGCCACTCATTCTTATGGTCCCCTGCCGCCGTTAATCGGCCGTAAAGCGTGCCGCCACTCATTCTTATGGCCTCCTGCCGCCGTTAATCGCCCGTAAGCGTTGCGCCACTCATTCTTATGGCCCCCTGCCGCCGTTAATCGCCCGTAAGGCGTTGCGCCACTCATTCTTATGGCCCCCTGCGCCGTTAATCGCCCGTAAAGGCGTGCCGCCACTCATTCTTGCCAGCGCCTCGCCTGGCGTTAATCGCCCGTAAGAGCGTTGCCGCCACTCATTCTTGCCACCCTGCCGCCGTTAATCGCCCGTAAGGCGTTGCCGCCACTCATTCTTATGGCCCCCCTGCCGCCGTTAATCGCCCGTAAGGCGTTGCCGCCACTCATTCTTATAGCCTCCCTGCCGCCGTTAATCGCCCGTAAGGCGATTGGCGCCACTCATTCTTATGGCCCCCTGCGCCGTTAATCGCCCGTAAGGCGTTGCCGCCACTCATTCTTATGGCCCCCTGCCGCGTTAATCGCCCGTAAGGCGTTGCCGCCACTCATTCTTATGGCCCCCTGCGCCGTTATCGCCCGTAAAGGCGTTACCGCCACTCATTCTTATAGCCTCCTGCGCCCGTTAATCGCCCGTAAAGCGTTGCCGCCACTCATTCTTATAGCCTCCCTGCGCCGTTAATCGCCCGTAAGCGTTGCCGCCACTCATTCTTATGGCCCCCCTGCCGCGTTAATCGCCCGTAAAGGCGTTGCCACTCATTCTTATCGCCTCCTGCGCCGTTAATCGCCCGTAAGCGTTGCGCCACTCATTCTTATGGCCCTCTGCCGCCGTTAATCGCCCGTAAGGCGTTGCCGCCACTCATTCTTATGGCCCCCTGCGCCGTTAATCGCCCGTAAGGCGTTGCCGCCACTCATTCTTATGGCCCCCCTGCCGCCGTTAATCGCCCGTAAAGCGTTGCGCCCTCATTCTTATGGCCTCCCTGCGCCGTTATCGCCCGTGAGCGATTGCCGCCACTCATTCTTATGGCCCCCCTGCCGCCGTTAATCGCCCGTGAGCGTTGCCGCCACTCATTCTTATGGCCCCCCCTGCGCCGTTTCGCCCGTAAGCGATTGCCACTCATTCTTATGGCCTCCTGCCGCCGTTAATCACCGTAAAACGTTGCGCCACTCATTCTTATGGCCTCCCCTGCCGTTAATCGCCCGTAAAGCGTTGCGCCACTCATTCTTATGGTCCCCTTGCCGCCGTTAATCGCCAGGCGTTGCCGCCACTCATTCTTATGGCCTCCCCTGCCGCGTTATCGCCCGTGGCGTTGCCGCCACTCATTCTTATGGCCCCCTGCCGCCGTTAATCGGCCGTAGGCGTTGCGCCCACTCATTCTTATGGCCTCCTGCGCCGTTAATCGCCCGTGGGCGTTTGCGCCACATTCTTGCCCCTGCCGCCGTTAATCGGCGTAAGGCGTTGCCGCCACTCATTCTTATGGCCTCCCTGCGCCGTTAATCGCCCGTAAGGCGATTACGCCCACTCATTCTTATGGTCCCCCTGCGCCATTAATCGCCCGTAGCGTGCGCCCACTCATTCTTATCGCCTCCCCTGCGCCGTTAATCGCCCGTGAGCGTTGGCACCACTTTCATTCTTGCCTGCTGCCGTTATCGCCCCATAAAGCGTGCCGCCACTCATTCTTATAGCCCCCTGCGCCGTTAATCGCCATGAGCGTTGCCGCCACTCATGGCCCCCCTGCCGCGTTATCGCCCGTGGCGTTGCCTCCACTCATTCTTATGGCCTCCCTGCCGCCGTTAATCGCCCGTAAGGCGATTGCCGCCACTCATTCTTTTGGCCCCCTGCGCGCCGTTAATCGCCCGTGAAGGCGTTGCCGCCACTCATTCTTATGGCCTCCTGCGCCGTTAATCGCCCGTAGGCGTTGCCGACTCATTCTTATGGCCCCCCTGCCGCGTTAATCGCCCGTAAGGCGTTGCGCCACTCATTCTTATGGCCTCTTTGCCGCCGTTAATCGCCCGTAAGGCGTTGCGCCACTCATTCTTAGCCCCCTGCGCCGTTATTCGCCGTAAAGCGTTGCGCCACTCATTCTTATGGTCCCGCCGTTAATCGCCCGTGGCGTTGCCACTCATTCTTATCGCCCCCTGCGTTAATGCGCCCGTAAAGGCGATCACCGCCACTCATTCTTATCGCCCCCTGCCGCGTTAATCGCCCGTGAGCGTTGCGCCACTCATTCTTATGGCCCCCTGCGCCGTTAATTCGCCGTAGCGTTGCGCCACCTCATCTTATGGCCCCTGCGCGTTGTCGCCCTTAAGGCGTTGCGCCACTCATTCTTATGGCCTCCCCTGCGCCGTTAATTCGCCCGTAAAGCGATGCCGCCACTCATTCTTATGGCCTCCTGCCGCCGTTAATCGCCCGTAAGCGTTGCCGCCACTCATTCTTATGGCCTCCCTGCCGCCGTTAATCGCCCGTAAGGCGTTGCCCACCACTCATCTTGGCCCCTGCCGCCGT
This sequence comes from Homarus americanus, assembly GCF_018991925.1. Classification (NCBI taxonomy): domain Eukaryota; kingdom Metazoa; phylum Arthropoda; class Malacostraca; order Decapoda; family Nephropidae; genus Homarus; species Homarus americanus. The sequence continues at coordinate 254,142 of NW_024729281.1, forward strand.
TAATCGCCCGTAAAGCGTTGCATCTATTTCTTATGGCCCCCTGCCGCCGTTAATCGCCCGTAAGCGTGCCGCCCTCATTCTTATCTGCTCCTGCCGCCGTTAATGCCCGTAAGCGTTGCGCCACTCATTCTTATGGCCTCCTACGCGTTATCGCCGTAAAGCGTGCCGCCACTCATTCTTATGGCCCTCCCCGCCGTTAATCGCCGTAAAGCGTTGCGCCACTCATTCTTATATCTGCCGTTATCGCCGTTGCCGCCACTCATTCTTATGGCCCCTGCGCCGTTAATCGCCCGTAAAGCGTTGCGCCACTCATTCTTATGCGCCTCCCCTGCGCGTTAATCGCCCGTGGCGTTGCGCCACTCATTCTTATGGCCCTCTCTGCGCCGTTATCGCCCGTGAGCGTGCCGCCACTCATTCTTATGGCCCCCCTGCCGCCGTTAATCGCCGTGAGCGTTGCCGCCACTCATCTTATCGCCCCCCAGCCGTTAATGTCGCCCGTGAGGCGTTGCCGCCACTCATTCTTATAGCCCCCCTGCGCGTTAATCGCCCGTAAGGCGATTGCCGCCACTCATTCTTATGGCCTCCCTGCCGCCGTTAATCGCCCGTAAAGCGTTACGCCCACTCATTCTTATGGCCCCCTGCCGCCGTGTCGCCGTAAGGCGTTGCCCACTCATTCTTATCGCCTCCTGCGCCGTTAATCGCCCGTAAGGCGTTGGCGCCACTCATCTTATGGCCCCTGCCGCCGTTAATCGCCCGTAAGGCGTTGGCGCCACTCATTCTTATGGCCCCCCTGCGTTAATCGCCCGTAAGCGTTGCCGCCACTCATTCTTATGGCCCCCTGCCCGTTAATCGCCCGTAAGGCGTTGCGCCACTCATTCTTAGCCCCCTGCCGCCGTTAATCGCCCGTAAGGCGTTGCCGCCACTCATTCTTACTGGCCCCTGCGCCGTTAATCGCCGTAAGGCGTTGCGCCACTCTCTTATGGTCCGCCGCGTTAATCGCCCGTAAGGCGTTGCCGCCACTCATTCTTATAGCCCCCTGCGCCGTTTCGCCCGTAAGGCGTTGCCGCCACTCATTCTTATGGCCCCTGCCGCCGTTAATCGCCGTAAAGCGTTGCCGCCACTCATTCTTATAGCCCCCCTGCGCGTTAATGCCCGTAAGGTACGCCCACTCTCTTCGCCCCCTCCGCCGTTAATCGCCCGTAAGCGTCACGCCACTCATTCTTATCGCCCCCCTGCGCGTTAATCGCCGGAAAGCGTTGCGCCCACTCATTATGGCCCCTGCGCCGTTAATCGCCCGTGAGCGTTGCGCCACTCTCATTCTTATGGCCCCTGCCTTCGTTAATCGCCCGTAAGGCGATTGCCGCCACTCATTCTTATGGCCTCCCCTGCCGCGTTAATCGCCCGTGGCGATTGCGCCACTCATTCTTCGCCCGCGTCCGCCGTTAATCGCCCGTGGCGTTGCGCCACTCATTCTTATAGCCCCCCTGCGCCGTTAATCGCCCGTAAGCGTTGCCGCCACTATTCTTATGGCCCCTGCCGCCGTTAATCGCCCGTAAGGCGTTGCCGCCACTCATTCTTATCGCCCCCCTGCCGCGTTAATCGCCGTAAGGCGTTGCATACTCATTCTTATGGCCCCTCTGCCGCCGTTAATCGCCCGTAAGGCGTTGCGCCACTCATTCTTATGGCCCCCCTGCGCCGTTAATCGCCCGTAAGCGTTGCCGCCACTCATTCTTATAGCCCCCTGCGTTAATGGCGCGTGAGCGTTGCGCTTCTTATGGCCCCTGCGCGTTAATCGCCCGTAAAGCGTTGCCGCCACTCATTCTTATGGCCCCCTGCGCGTTAATCGCCCGTAGGCGTTGCCGCCACTCATTCTTATGGTCCCCCTGGCCGTTAATCGGCGTAAAGCGTTGCCGCCACTCATTCTTATAGCCTCCCCTGCGCCGTTGTCGCCCGTGAAGCGTTGCCGCCACTCTATTGCCTTCCCTGCGCCCGTTAATCGCCCGTGAGCGTTTGCCCCTCTCATTCTTATGGCCCCCCTGCGCGCCGTTAATCGCCCGTAAGGCGATTGCACGCCACTCATTCTTATGGCCCCCCTGCCGCCGTTAATCGCCGTGGCGATACGCCACTCATTCTTATGGCCCCCTGCCGTGGTTTCGCCGTAAGCGATTGCCGACTCATTCTTATGGCCCCCCTGCGCCGTTAATCGCCCGTAAAGCGTTGCCGCCACTCATTCTTATAGCCCCCCTGCGCCGTTAATCGCCCGTAAGGCGTTGCCGCCCTCATTCTTATCGCTCCCTACGCGTTAATCGCCGTGAGCGATTGCCGCCACTCATTCTTATGGCCTCCCTGCCGCCGTTAATCGCCCGTAAAGGCGTTGCGCCACTCATTCTTATGGCCCCCTGCGCCGTTAATCGGCCGTAGGCGATTGCCGCCACTTTCTTATGGCCCCCTGCGCGTTAATCGCCGTAAAGGCGTTGCCGCCCTCATTCTTATCGCCTCCTGCCGCCGTTAATCGCCCGTGAGCGTTGCGCCCACTCATTCTTATGGCCCCCTGCCGCTGTTAGCCCGTAGGCGTTGCGCCACTCATTCTTATGGCCCCCCTGCCGCGTTATCGCCCGTAAGGCGTTGCCGCCACTCATTCTTATGGCCTCCCTGCCGCCGTTAATCGCCCGTAAAACGTTGCCGCCACTCATTCTTATGGCCTCCTGCCTTGTTATCGCCGTAAGGCGTTGCCGCCACTCATTCTTATGGCCCCTCCGCCGTTAATCGCCCGTAAGGCGTTGCGCCACTCATTCTTATGGCCCCCTGCCGCCGTTATCGCCCGTAAGCGTTGCCGCCACCATTCTCGCCCCTGCGCCGTTAATCGCCCGTAAGGCGTTGCGCCTCATTCTTATGGCCCCCCTGCGCCGTTAATCGCCCGTGGGCGTTGCCCCACTCATTCTTATGGCCCCCCTGCGCCGTTAATCGCCGTAAAGCGTTGCCGCCACTCATTCTTATGGCCTGCCCCCGTTAATCGCCCGTAAGGCGATTGCGCCCACTTCATTCTTGCGCTCCCTGCCGCGTTAATCGCCCGTAAAGCGTGCGCCCACTCATTCTTATAGCCCCCTGCCGCCGTTGTCGCCGTAAGCGTTGCCGCCACTCATTCTTATGGCCCCCCTGCGCGTTAATCGCCCGTAAGGCGTTGCGCCACTCATTCTTATGGCCTCCCTGCGCGTTTCACCCGTGAAGCGATTGCCGCCACTCATTCTTATGGCCTCCCTGCCGCCGTTAATCGCCCGTAAGGCGTTGCCGACTCATTCTTATGGTCCCCTTGCCGCGCCGTTAATCGCCGTGAGGCGATGCCGCCACTCATTCTTGGCCCCCTGCGCCGTTAATCGCCCGTGAAGCGTTGCGCCACTCATTCTTATGGCCCCTGCACGCCGTTAATCGCCGTAAAGCGTTGCAGCCACTCATTCTTAGCCTCCCTGCCGCCGTTAATCGCGTAAGGCGATTGCGCCACTATATGGTCCCTTGCGCGTTAGCCGCGTAAGCGTTGCGCCACTCATTCTTATGGCCTCCCCTGCGCCGTTAATCGCCGTAAGGCGTTGCGCCCACTCATTCTTATGGCCCCTGCGCCGTTAGCCCGTAAGCGTTGCGCCACTCATTCTTATGGCCCCCCTGCGCCGTTAATCGCCCGTAAGGCGTTGCCGCCACTCATTCTTGCCGCCTCCCCTACGCCGTTAATCGCCCGTAAAGCGTTGCCGCCACTCATTCTTATGGCCCCCTGCGCCGTTAATCGCCCGTAAGCGTTGCCGCCACTCTTTCTTATCGCCCCCCTGCGCGTTAATAGCCCGTGAGCGTTGCGCCCACTCATTATGGCCCCCTGCGCCGTTAATCGCCCGTAAAGCGTGCCGCCACTCATTCTTATCGCCCCCCTGCCGCGTTAATCGCCCGTAAGGCGTTCGCCCACTCATTCTATCGCCCCCTGCGCGTTCAATGCCCGTAACGTGCACGCCACTCATTCTTATGGCCCCCTGCCGCCGTTAATCGCCAGGCGTTGCCGCCACTCATTCTTATGGCACTCCCTGCCGCCGTTAATCGCCGTAAGGCGTTGCCGCCACTCATTCCTATGGCCTCCCCTGCGCGTTAATCGCCCGTAAGGCGTTGCCTACTCATTCTTATGGCCCCCTGCGCCGTTAATCGCCCTCAGGCGATTGCCGCCACTCATTCTTATGGCCCCCTGCCGCCGTTAATCGCCCGTAAGGCGTTGCCGCCACTCATTCTTATGGCCCCCTGCCGCCGTTAATCGCCCGTGAAGCGTTGCGCCACTCATTCTTATGGCCCCCTGCGCCGTTAATCGCCCGTAAAGCGTTGCGCCACTCATTCTTATGGCCCCCTGCGCCGTTAATGCGCCCGTAAAGCGTTGCGCCACTCATTCTTATGGCCCCCTGCCGCCGTTAATCGCCCGTAAGGCGTTGCCCTCATATTCTATGGCCTCCCTGCCGCCGTTAATCGCCCGTAAGCGTTGCGCCCACTCATTCTTATAGCTCCTGCCGCGTTAATCGCCCGTAAGCGTTACGCCACTCATTCTTATGGCCCCTGCGCCCGTTAATCGCCCGTAAAGCGTTGCCGCCACTCATTCTTATGGCCCCCTGCCTGGGTGTCGCCCGTAAGGCGTTGCGCCACTCATTCTTATGGCCCCTGCGCCGTTAATCGCCCGTAAGGCGATTGCGCCACTCATTCTTATCGCCCCCCTGCCGCCGTTAATCGCCCGTAAGGCGTTGCGCCACTCATTCTATGGCCCCCTGCGCCCGTTAATCGCCGTAAAGGCGTTGCCGCCACTCATTCTTGCCCCCTGCCGCGTTAATCGCCGTGGCGATTGCCGCCACTCATTCTTATGGCCTCCTGCCGCCGTTAATCGCCCGTGAGCGATGCCGCCACTCATTCTTATGGCCCCCCGCGCCGTTAATCGCCCGTAAGGCGATTGCCGCCACTCATTCTTATGGCCCCCCTGCGCCGTTAATCGCCCGCAAAGGCGTTGCGCCACTCATTCTTATGGCCCCCTGCGCCGTTAATGTCGCCCGTAAGCGTTGCCGCCACTCATTCTTATGGCCCCCTGCCGCCGTTAATCGCCCGTAAAGCGTTGCCGCCACTCATTCTTATGGCCCCCTGCCGCGTTAATCGCCCGTAAAGCGATCCGCCACTCATTCTTAGCCCCCTGCCGTTATCGCCCGTGGCGTTGCGCCACTCATTCTTATGGCCCCCCTGCACGCCGTTAATCGCCCGTAAAGCGTTGCCGCCACTCATTCTTATGGCCTCCCTGCCGCCGTTAATCGCCCGTAAATTGCGCCCACTCATTCTTATGGCCCTCCTGCGCCGTTAATCGCCCGTGGCGATTGCGCACTCATTCTTATCGCCTCCTGCCGTTAATCGCCCGTGGCGTTGCCGCCACTCATTCTTATCGCCCCCTGCGCCGTTAATCGCCCGTGAGCGTTACGCCACTCTTCTTATCGCCCCCCTGCATGCGTTAATAGCCCGTAAGGCGTTGCCGCCACTCATTCTTATGGCCCCTGCCGCCGTTAATCGCCCGTAGGGCGATTGCCACCCATTCATGGCTGCCGCCGTTAATCGCCCGTAAGCGTTGCCGCCACTCATTCTTATGCCCCCTGCGCCGTTAATCGCCCGTGAAGGCGATTGCCGCCACTCATTCTTATGGCCCCCCTGCCGTTAATCGCCGTAAGGCGTTGCGCCACTCATTCTTATGGCCCCCCTGCCGCCGTTAATCGCCCGTAGGCGTTGCCGCCACTCATTCTTATGGCCTCCCTGCCGCGTTAATCGCCCGTGAAGCGTTGCCGCCACTCATTCTTATGGCCCCCTGCCGCCGTTAATCGCCCGTAAGGCGTTGCGCCACTCATTCTTATCGCCTCCCTGCCGTTAATCGCCCGTAAGGCATTGCCTCCTCATTCTTATCGCCCCCCTGCGCCGTTAATCGCCCGTGAGCGTTGCGCCACTCATTCTTATAGCTCCTGCCGCCGTTAATCGCCCGGAAAGCGGTGCCCGCCACTCATTCTTATAGGCCCCTGCCGCCGTTAATCGCCCGTAAGCGTTGCCGCCACTCATTCTTATGGCCTCCCCGCGCGGGTGTCGCCCGTGGCGTTGCGCCACTCATTCTTATGGCCTCCCCTGCCGCCGTTAATCGCCCGTAGGGCGTTGCCGCCACTCATTCTTATGGCCCCCTCCGCCGTTGTCGCCGTAAGGCGATTGCCGCCACTCATTCTTATGGCCCCCTGCGCCGTTTCGCGCCCGTAAGGCGTTGCGCCCACTCATTCTGTATTTCCCTGCCGCCGTTAATCGCCCGTAGGCGTTGCTGCCACTCATTCTTATGGCCCCCCCGCCGTTAATCGCCCGTAGGCGTTTTGCCGCCACTCATTCTTCCAGGCCCCCTGCCGCCGTTAATCGCCCGTAAGGCGTTGCCGCCACTCATTCTTATGGCCCCCTGCCGCCGTTGTCGCCGTAAGGCGTTGCCGCCACTCATTCTTATGGCCCCCTGCCGCCGTTAATCGCCGTAAGCGTTGCGCCACTCATTCTTATCGCTCTCCTGGCCGCCCGTGGCGTTGCGCCCTCATTCTTATGGCCTCCTGCCGCCGTTAATCGCCCGTGAAGGCGATTGCCGCCACTCATTCTTATGGCCCCCTGCCGCCGTTAATCGCCGTAAGGCGGTGCGCCACTCATTCTTATGGCCCCCTGCGCGTTATCGCCCGTAAGGCGTTGCCGCCACTCATTCTTATGCCCCCTGCCGCCGTTAATCGCCCGTAAGGCGTTGCCGCCACTTCATTCTTATGGCCCCCCTGCCGCCGTTAATCGCCCGTAAGGCGTTGCCGCCACTTCATTCTTATGGCCCCCTGCCGCCGTTATCACGCCCGTAAGGCATTACCCATTCATTCTTATGGCCCCCCTGCCGCCGTTAATCGCCCGTAAGGCGTTGCCGCCACTCATTCTTATAGCCCCCCTGCGCGTTAATAAGCCGTAAGGCGTTGCGCCACTCATTCTTATGGCCCCCTGCCGCGTTAATCGCCGTAAGAGATTGCCGCCACTCATTCTTATGGCCCCCTGCCGCCGTTAATCGCCCGTAAAGCGTTGCACGCCACTCATTCTTATGGCCCCCTGCGCCGTTAATCGCCGTAAGCGTTTGCGCCCACTCATTCTTATGGCCTCCCTGCCGCCGTTATCGCCCGTAAGGCGTTGCCGCCTCATTCTTATAGCCCCCTGCCGCCGTTAATCGCCCGTAAGGCGTTGCCGCCACTCATTCTTATGCCTCCCCTGCCGCCGTTAGTGTCCCGTAAAGCGTGCCGCCACTCATTCTTATGGCCCCTGCCGCGTTAATCGCCCGTAGGCGTTGCGCCACTCATTCTTATGGCCCCCTGCGCCGTTAATCGCCCGTGGCGTTGCGCCCACTCATTCTTATGGCCCCCTGCCGCGTTAATCGCCCGTAAGGCGTTGCCGCCACTCATTCTCCTGGCCTCCTGCCGCCGTTAATTGCCCGTAAGCGTTCCGCCACTCATTCTTATGGCCCCCTGCCGCCGTTGTCGCCCGTAAGGCGTTGCGCCACTCATTCTTATGGCCTCCCTGCGCCGTTATGTCGCCCGTGGCGTTGCCGCCACTCATTCTTATCGCCCCCTGCGCGTTAATCGCCCGTAGGCGTGCCGCCTGTTCTTATAAGCCCCCTGCCGCCGTTAATCGCCCGTAAGGCGTTCGCCACTCATTCTTATGGCCTCCTGCCGTTAATCGCCCGTAAGGTGATTGCATACGCTCATTCTTATGGCCTCCCTGCGTGCATTAATCGCCGTAAGGCGTTGCACTTTCATTCTTATGGTCCCCCTGCGCGTTAATGTCGCCCGTGGCGTTGCCGCCACTCATTCTTGGCCCCCTGCGCCGTTAATCGCCCGTAAAACGTTGCCGCCACTCGTTAACCCCTATTTTGCGCCGTTAATCGCGTGGCAATGCGCCGCCTCATTATTATGGCCCCCCTGCCGCGTTAATCGCCCGTAAAGAGCGTTGCCACTATTCATTCTTATGGCCTCCCGCCGTTAATTCGCCCGGGCGTTGCCGCCACTCATTCTTATGGCCCCCTGCCGCCGTTAATCGCCCGTAAGGCGTTGCCCCACTCATTCTTATGGCCCCCTGCCGTTAATCGCCGTAAGGCGATTGCGCCACTCATGTCTTGCCCCCTGCGTTAATCGTCGCCGTGAGCGTTGCGCCACTCATTCTTGATACCCTGCCGCCGTTAATCGCCCGTAAGGCGTTGCCGCCGCATTCTTATTGGCCTCCCTGCGCCGTTAATCGCCCGTGGCGTTGCCTCACTCATTCTTATGGCCTCCTGCGCGTTATCGCCCGTAAAGCGTTCCGCACTCATTCTGGCCTCCCCTGCAGCGTTAATGCCCGCCAAAGCGGTGCCGCCACTCATTCTTATTTGCCCCCTGCCGTTAATAGCCCGTAAGGCGTTGCCGCCACTCATTCTTATGGCACTCCTGCGCCGTTAATCGCCCGTGGGCGTTGCGCACTCGTTCTTGCATCCTCTGCCGCCGTTGTGTCGCCCGTAAGGCGTTGCGCCACTCATTCTTATGGCCCCCTGCCGCCGTTAATCGCCATGAGCGATTGCGCCACTCATTCTTATAGCTGCTGCCGCGTTGCTCGCCACGGGCGTTGCCGCCACTCATTCTTATGGCCCCCTGCGCGTTAATGTCGTAGGCGTTGCGCCACTCATTCTTATGGCCCCCTGCCGCCGTTAATCGCCCGTAAAGGCGTTTGCCGCCACTCATTCTTATAGCGCTCTGCCTTGGTTTCGCCGTGAGGCGGTTGCGCCGCTATTCGTTGGCCTGTGCTTGTGTCGCCCGTGATGGGTGCATGACTGTTCTTGTGTCCTGCCATGGTTAATCGCCCGTATTAGGCGTTGCCCTCTCGTGCTATGGCCTCTCGCCGTTAATCGCGTAGGCGTTGCGCCCTCATTTGTGGACTCCCTGCGCCGTTAATCGCAGTAAGGCGATTGCGCCACTTTTTTTTTTTTTTGGTTGTGGTGGGTTGGCATTCTTATGGCCCCTGCCTGCCGTTGTCGCCCGTAAGAGCGTTACGCCACTTTCATTCTTATGGCCTCCCTGCCTTGCGTTTCGCCCGTAAAGGCGGTACTTACTCATTCTTGTGGCTTCCCTGCGCGGTTAATCGCTCGTGGGGCGATTGCCGCCACCATTCTTATGGCCTCCTGCCTTGTCGCCGGTGAGCGATTTTCCATCTGTTTTGGCCTTCGTGGCGTTTGCCGTGCGGTACGCACTCATTGCTTTTGCCGTTGTCGCCGTAAAGGCGTTGCGCCACTGTTCTTGGCCCCCTGCCGCCGTTGTTCGCCGTGGCGTTGCGCCCACTTCATTCTTAAGGCTCCTGCGCCGTTAATCGCGTAAAGGGGTGCGCCATTCGTTGGCTCCCTGCGCCGTTAATCGGCGTAAGGCGGTTGCGCCACCATTCTTATGGCCTCCTGCCTTAGTGTCTTGTCAGGCGTTGCTTCCACTCATTCTTGCGGCTCTGCGGTTAATAGCCAGTGGCGTTGCCTTTTCATTCTTTGATAGCCACTGATGTTAATCGCCCGTAAAGGCGTTGCGTTTTTCATTCTTATGGCCCCCTTGCGTTGTAGCCCGTAAGGCGTTGCCTTTTCATTCTTATGGCCCCCTGCGCGTTTGCGCCGTAAAGGCGTTGCCGCCACCATTCTTATGGCCCCCTGCTGCCGTTAATCGCCCGTGGGCGATTGCGCCACTCATTCTTGTTGGCCCCCCTGCATGTTGTCGCCGTAAGGCGTTGCCGCCACTCATTCTTATGGCCCCCCTGCCGCCGTTAATCGCTTCCGTGAGGCGTTGCGCCACTCGCGGCTTGCTCCTGCCGCCGTTAATCGACCGTGAGCGATTACGCCACTCATTCTTATCGCCCCCCTGCATGGAGTGTCGCCCGTAAAGGCGTTACGCCTCATTCTTATAGCCCCCTACGCCGTTGTCGCCGTAGGCGATTGCCGCCGCATTATTATCGCCCCCTGCCGCCGTTAATCGCCCGTAAGGCGATTGCCGCCATCATTCTTGCTGGCCCCCGCCGTTAATCGCCACGTAGCGTGCGCACGCCCGCACTCGTCTTATGGCCTCCCTGCCGCCGTTAATCGCCGCGTGGCGTTGCGCCGCCTCATTTCTTACTGTGGCCTCACCGCCGCCCGTTAATCGCCGTGAATGCCGCCACTTCATTTCTTGCGCGGCGCTCCTGCCGTCGCCGTAGGCGGTTGCGCCACTCATTCTTATGGCCCCTGCCGCCGTTAATCTCCCGTAAGGCGTTGCGCCACTCACTTCCAGCCGCCAGCACTCCCTGCCTCGCCACTCATTCTTATGGCCTCCTGCCGCCGTTAATCGCCGTAAAATTGCCGCCACTCATTGCCTGCGCGGCCTCCTGCCGTTAATAGCCCGTGGCGGTACGCCATTCTTGCCTTTGCGCGTTAATCGCCCGTGAGCGTTGCGCCACTCATTCTTATGGCCCCCCCTGCCGTTAATCGCCCGCCAGGCGTTGCCGCCACCAATTGCCTGGCCCCCTGCGCCCGTTAATAGCCCGTAAGGCGTTGCGCCACTTTCATTCTTCCATGGCCCCCCTGCGCCGTTAATCGCCCGTAAGCGTTGCGCCACTCATTCTTATGGCCCCCACCCTTGCCGTTAATCGCCCGTAAGGCGTGCGCCACTCATTCTTGCAAGCCCCCCTGCCGCCGTTAATAATCGCCCGTAAAGGCGTTGCCGCCACTCATTCGCCTCGCCCCCCTGCACGCCGTTGTCGCCCGTAAGGCGTTGCCGCCACTGTATAGCCCCCCTGCCGCCGTTAATACTTCGCAAAGCGGTTGCCGCCACTCATTCTTATGGCCTCCCTGCCGCCGTTGTCGCCCGTAAGGCGGTGCCGCCACTCATTCTTATGGCCTCCTGCCGCCCAAATTAATCGCCCGTAAGGCGATTGCGCCACTCATTCTGCGGCCCCCTGCACCGTTAATGCCCGTGTAAGGCGTTGCCGCCACTCATTCTTCCCTTGGCCTCCTGCCGCCGTTGTCGCCGGCGAGGCGGTTGCACGCTCACTCATTCTTATGGCTTTACCGCGTTTAATGCTTCCGTAAAGGCGATTGCCCGCCACTCATTCTTATGGCCCCCCTGCCGCCGTTAATCGCCCGTGGGCGATTGCGCCACTCATTCTTATGGCCCCTGCCGCCGTTAATACCGCCCGGTAAAACGGTACACGCCACTCATTCTTATAGCCTCCCTGCCGCCGTTAATCGCCCGTAAAGGCGATTGCCCGCCACTAAACTGCCGCGGCTTCCCACGCGCGCCGTTAATGCGTAAGGCGATTGCCGCCACTCATTCTTATGGCCTCCCCCGCGGTAATCGCCCGTGGAGCGTTGCCGCCACTCATTCTTATGGCCCCCCTGCGCCCGTTAATCGCCCGTAAAGGCGTTGCCGCCCACTCATTCTTATGGCCCCTGCCGCCGTTAATCGCCCGCCGGGGCGATTGCCGCCACTCATTCTTGCTCCACTGCCGCCGTTAATCGACCGTAAAGGCGAGCAATACGTAACTA